>NW_021758798.1:0-1316 GCF_005508785.2 Acyrthosiphon pisum
TATTTGTTTTGAATAATAAACATATTATTAACATATTGATGAACATTGTTTATTTATATTTTATTATCCTATAGTACCACAGTACCACACTACCTATAGTAGAAATATAACCACCCACACCTACCTAAAACTAGTAAAACTTATAATTATTTTTAAACATTTTTCATATTGTGCTAATAAATATGCCCAACAAATGTTTTGTTCCCGCATGCAAATCTGGTTACTTAAGTAATACTAAAATATTAAAATCAGCAGGGAAAAGAGAAAGACAAAAAAAAAATAATAATAATAATAACAAAAACAAAATAAATATATAAAAAGCTACATAACAACTAATACAGGTATTCTGGTATAAACATGAACGTTTTAAAATTATTTATCTTGCAGGACTTACTATCTGTATGGAATAATAAAATACCGCGGAAAGATAGGAACTTATCCATAAAAGATGTAGTTTGCGGCTTACATTTTAAAGAAGATGATTTTTTAAAATATGAGTGTAAAATGCCTGATGGGTCAATTAAATATATTGAACGAATACGTCCGGCATTGAGAGAAAATGCTATTCCGACAATATTTTTAGGATTACCAGAACGATTTTCAAATGTAGGGATATTTTTATATTTTTTAAATTAAAGATTAAACAAAGAAAATACTAGTTGTACATAATATTATGTATCTACCCCCATATCTACAAGGTATCTGTATGTCCCTGGGTTGTTTTTTAGTTTAATCAACAGTAAAAATATATTAACATTGTTAGATTTATTAAGCTATTTTTAAGGAAAAAATAACAAAGAAAAAGGTAACTAATTAGGTAAAAAAGTTTATTTACCAATGCAAATTGTTCTTCCAGTCAAAGTGAGAGGAATAGAGAAACCTTAAATTCTTCACTCCAGTTTTTATTTTTACGTCAATAGTACCTATTAAATAGTATAATAAATTATAATACTATAAGGTGAATATTTGATTATATTAAATTATAAATTTGAATGAATATTGAATACTGAAGTATGAAATTTTAAAACTTTACCGCGGATAATACGCAAAAAGGCATTTAATGCATTACAAATACGGCCTTCTCTATTATAGGCTATAGCAGCCGGTTGTTGATCGGCCTTTTTAGCGCTACCTGGCGGAAGGCGCGCTAACCAAAGTGCCGTCTGATTTGGACTCACTTCTCGGCTCGAGTGACTACACCGTTTTACCTACATCGTGGTTGTAACACTCTTTTAACTTTTTCATTGAAAAACATTTTTTAAATTCTCTGCGAAAATATAGTGACACAACGCCATCTATGAGTAAAATATCTATAA
>NW_021758799.1:0-1017 GCF_005508785.2 Acyrthosiphon pisum
TACCAAAATTCTAAAACAAAAAATAAACGCAAAACGTTAAAACATTTAATTAATAAATATAATAGTGGTCATATCCAATTGATAAATATTTATCAACAAAAGTCAATAATAAATAACATATTATGTTTTTTTTTTGTCCTAATATTGTACTTTTTGAGATTATATATTTTTTTTAATTTTTAATTTAACGAATTAAATATAAATTAAAGATTGTAATAATTTTAGATTAGTTATTCTTTGATTTTGTTTAATTTTGCAAAAATACAGCTGTTCAATTTTAAAGGTTAGCCGGGCGCAGTTTACATATCACATTTTTACACTTGATAAGAACTCGGACGCAGCTTACATGTATTATTATTTCGTGTTTACCTGTACCTTGGGCGCAGTTTACAATCGCCGGGTTACATGATTTGGGTTATTGGTTAAACTTTAACCAATAAGTTAATCTGTTAAAGACTCGCGAAAACGATGCATTTGTGGTTAATATAGATTCTATTTTATTTATTAACTAGCTTCCAGTGTGTCTCGATTCCGGGCGTTGTGGAAGCCGCCTCCGGCGCCTTCGTGGTGGTCAAGTGAAAATCGTTTCACGGGAAATTCAAAAAAAATTAAACTGTACTGAAAACTGTGACTTTGAGTGTCTAGCGGTCTTTTCTCGTCTGGTGTAATACCGTGCCTTGCTGTATGCCCGGTTCTGTTTTGTTGACTGTATAAGAATTGTAATCGAATGTCTAGCTATCAATCATCGCTGTATGCAAATCTAAGAGGTATAGGGTATCTGCGTATGGCGGATTGGACGCATTTCCCGTCGCATCCTAGATGTAAGTGAAAATCGGGGGCCTGTGGCTTTGAGCTGGTACCGAATTTTGGTGCAAGTAATTTGTGATAAAGGATTAGAGATAAAGCTTGATGGAAATGTTTAAAATTCAAGGAGTCACTATTCGTCACTCACGATCTAAATTGATGGGACTGAAAATTTCTTACGTTTTGTCCTCTGAATTTTGGGTTGGTTAAAAA
>NW_021758800.1:0-1720 GCF_005508785.2 Acyrthosiphon pisum
AATTATATTTGTTTTGTGGTACATTGTGCCCGTATCTGAACATACGCATTGATATCATTCATTTTATAAATTGCCTTGGGTACACAGTTAACCTATTTTACCAGTTACATCCCCGATAGTCGTTGCCGCTAACCGCTACACCCGTAGGATCGGTAACGGCGAAACAAGTGGTAGCAGAGCGTGGTTAGATTGTGTTGTCATCGGGAGTAACTCGAACTAGTATTTTCTGTGTGTAATAAAAAAATTTATAATTTAACTGTAATCAATATTCATGTATATTGAAATTTATGCTCAATGTGAACGTTTTGCTTAGGAGTGTCACTGCGTGGGTTCACCATCTTCAGCGACCGTCGATTAGGTATATAGGTAGTCCCAATCTGTGCGTTGAATTAGTTTAAAAAAAAATTAGTCTATGATCCCATTGTAATAAATGGGTGTGTGATATAATTAATCGGCGTTGGGAAATTATTCGTATATTAATTTTACTAACTTGTACCTACCCTTTTGTTGTGGTTTGCCAGTTTAATATTGTTATACCTAAACTTTGTAATTATGGTTAATCCGGGTGAGCAAGACAGTGCGCGTGACAATAGAGTGTTACAACGAACTAAAACTATAGCCTTGGTAGCTCGGGAAAGCACTGTTACTCGAATTAACTCAATCGCCGAGTTGGCGAAAAAGGTCGATAAATCTCTCGATTTAATTCCACAGTTTTTAGCAGCTGCTGAGGATCTTGACTCGCTGTGGGAAACCTTTGTTAGTCAAAATGCGGCTGTACTAGAAGCTCTACTGGATCTAGATGAATCGCATACGTATTCTACTTCACTCGAGGCCGAAGTCCGTTCGACTTACATGGGTGTGGTAATTGTAGTGGATAAATATAGAGCCCCTCGGGCTACGGAATCCAGTGTTGTAAATGAGGGTAGTCGTTCCGGATCCGTGGACGGCAGTACATCTATTATAGCTGGTCTACCATCGGGGGTTCGTTTGCCAAAAATTCCTCTACCATCCTACAGCGGTGATCTCTGTGGATGGCCCGTGTTCCGCGATCAGTTCAACATACAAATCATACGAGAGGAATTGCCAAAAATAGTGAAGTTTTATTATCTACTCGGATGTTTACAGGGCGATGCGCGCCAGTCCATTCAAAACATTGTGGTATCTGAAGCCACGTTTGATCTCGCATGGTCCACGTTGATCGATAAGTATGATAAACCTAGGCAACTCGCCACTCTTATCGTTGACAAAGTTTTTTCTATTCCTGCACAATCCCAAGAGTCGTTAGAGGGATTGAGAGAATTCTTAGTGGTATTTTCGGACCAGATAGCCATGCTCAAATCATTGAACATTCCAGATTTAGGCGAATTCTTATTATTTGCGCTGTCGGCTCGTTGCCTTCCCATATCCACTAGAAAGGGTTTTGAAGCTATTAATAATAACGAATTTCCTTGTGTATCCGACATGGTCAAGTACGTTAAGGATCGTGTGTCTCTTCTCGAAGCTGTCAGTTTCTCTGGTGGCCCATCTCGTCAAGTTACTAGTTCAGATAAGAGTAAAACCGTATTAAGTCGTCAAAACGATAAGAAGTCGAAGGTCACTCTATTAACGTCCAAGCCTTCAGACAGTGGTCAGTCAAGTTGCTTATTTTGCTCTAGTAGTCATATGTCTTGTAAATGTCCCACATTTTCGAACCTAGCTATGGATGACCGCTATCAACTTG
>NW_021758801.1:0-775 GCF_005508785.2 Acyrthosiphon pisum
ACGAGAGACTTACACTCCCACTGCATCCGATCCGCCGCAAGCGGATTGTCCGTTCGGGAATCGACTTTCTCCCGAGAAGACTGATAGCTAGACATTCAAACTCAGAATTCGAATTTCCGATTTCAACATACACACTCAAGAACTGGACATACACGCCCGGGGGGTCTGCGATCCGACGTAGTCGGATTGCCTACCTGACTAGCTACTTGCATAAGAGCGACCTACACTCCCAATACTTCCGTTCGGGAATCGATTTTCACCCGAGATGACTGATAGCTAGACACTCAAACTCAGAATCCGAATTTCTGATTTCAACACATACGAGATCCGGACATACACGCCCGGGGGTCTGCGATCCGACGTAGTCGGATTGCCTACGTGACTAGCTACTTGCATACGATCGACCTACACTCCCAATGCTTCCTTTCGGGAATCGATTTTCACCCGAGATGACTGATAGCTAGACACTCAAACTCAGAATCCGACTTTCCGATTTAAACACATACGAGAACCGGACATACACGCCCGGGGGGTCTTTGATCCGACGTAGTCGGATTGCCTACCTGACTACCTACTTGCATACGAGTGACTTACACTCCCACTGCATCCGATCCGCCACAGGCGGATTGTCCGTTCGGGAATCGACTTTCTCCCGAGAAGACTGATAGCTAGACACTCAACTCAGAATCCGAATTTCCGATTTCAACACACACACTCCAGACCGGACATACACGCCCGGGCGTCGTCTGCGATCCTCGGATGCCTACCTGGCTGG
>NW_021758803.1:0-710 GCF_005508785.2 Acyrthosiphon pisum
TTTAACCCTGTATAGACAACGCTAATATAAACATCTGTTGCAAATTTCAAGTGCTTACAATAATTATTTTTTGAGTTACAGTAAAATTAAGTTTTCGTTTTTGTCAAAAATTGGTTTTGCGTAAGAATTCGCGTTTTTCCGTTATTTTTTTAAGGTTTTTCCCGCCGCTTTTGAAAAGTATTGGGAAATTTTCACTTTTGACCCCCCAAAGTACCAACTAGATTCACTTTCCTTTCAGAAAAGGTACAACTTTTGAAAATCGAAGCATTTTTACTGCTCCAAAAGTTGTCGTCAGACACAAAAAAAAAAAAACACACATCATTGTAAAATCAATACATTCATCACTTCGTTCAGAATCTAAAAGGGGCACTGCGCCAGGAATGGTACATATATACTACTGGTCTTTTACAGAATCTACACCTTCAATTTCGAATTTGGTTGTAATATTATTTACTATATCTTGAAGTTTATTTAATTTGTCTCTTTCTCCCCAGATACTTATTGCATATTGTAAGTGAGATTGTATTAAAGCTGAGTACGCAGATTTCTTAAAACTTTTTTCTTTTAAAATATAGAATATTGATTATTTTTTTTTTGTTATTTATTTTATTAATTATTTCATTAACTTGAGTGTCAAATGTTAGTTTTGATCAATTATACATCCTAATATTTATATTCACTCACCTTTTCTAATTTAGGGCAACAACATT
>NW_021758804.1:0-916 GCF_005508785.2 Acyrthosiphon pisum
TTTCTGATAGGAAAGTGAATCTAGTTGGTACTTTGGGGGGTCAAAAGTAAAATTTTTCCAATAGTTTTCAAAAGCGTCGTGAAAAACAAAAGAAAAATTAAGGAAAAACGGGAATTTTTACGCAAAATCTGTTTTCGAGAAAATTGATTTTGGTTTTTAGTGTAACTTTAAAACGAATGACTGTAGATACATTAAATTTTCAGTGGTTCTTTATATTTCCATTTTCTATACATGATAAAATTTTCAAAATATTTTGATTTGTTTTGAGCTGTTTACGGACAATTTCAGTTTCCAATTTAATTAGTTTTTTTTTTCCATGAATGTCAATAAAACTTTATTTGTTGAGCAAAAATACTTGAAAATTTAATACAAGGCTCCTACTATATTGTTACAATGAGATTTGAAAAATATTAAAAATCCTTGGTCACAGTTTTTTTTTATTAGCATTTAAAGTTCAAAAATTGACAAAATATGTAAAAATCACGAAAATTAGTAAATTATTTCGAGTTAATAATTCTCAAAAATTTTTCTTTTTAGAACTAAGATTTTAAAATGTGATACAAGATTTCTTATAGATTAATCTCCCTTTATCAAAAAAAAAATGTCTAAAAGAAACTCAAATTAAATTTTTATGAGCGTTTGAAATTCATATTTTTACAACATTTGATATTCACTCGATTTCTTACGTAACGATTTTCTTATTTTATTGTAATTAAAAAACGAATGACTGTAGATACTTGAAAATTTCACTGAATGTTTATATTAAAATTTTCTATACACGATAAAAATTTGAAAATAACTTGACCCTTTTTGAGCTGCTTACGAACATTGTCATTTTTCAATTATTTTAATTTTTTTTTCTATAATATCGATAAAATTTTATTTGTTTGGTAAAAATGCGTGAAAATTTAATGTA
>NW_021758805.1:0-474 GCF_005508785.2 Acyrthosiphon pisum
AAAAAAATGGAAAATGAAAATGTCCGTAAAAAGCTCAAAATAAATCAAAATATTTTGAAAATGTTATGGTGTATAGAAAATGCTAAGATAAACATTCAGTCAAAATTTCATATATCTACGGTCATTTTTTTTAAAGTTACACCAAAAACCAAAATCGATTTTCTCGAAAACAGATTTTGCGTAAAAATTCCCGTTTTGCCTTAATTTTTCTTTTGTTTTTCACGGCGCTTTTGAAAACTATTGGAAAAATTTTACTTTTGACCCCCCCAAAATACCAACTAGATTCACTTTCCTATCAGAAAAGGTACTGTTGAAGAAAATCCAAGCACTTTTACTGTCCTAAAACGTGATGACAGGCACAAAAATAAAAAAAATAAAAAAAAAAACAACAACATCATTGTAAAAATCAATACATTCATCGTTCCACTCAGAATCTAAAAATGAATTATGACAGGAATTGTAATTATTATCATA
>NW_021758806.1:0-1034 GCF_005508785.2 Acyrthosiphon pisum
GTTTTTAATTTTATCATTTCAATGATCATAAATTTGTGCTTAATACACAAAAAAAAAATTTCAAATGTGAAAATACTTAATAGTGAATGTATTGTCCTTTTTTATTATAGGTAAATATTTACTTTGTTTATAAGACAATTAAGTATTATTTCATTGTTATTAATAAAATGCTACAAAAGAAAAAAATCGAACAAGGAAGAGGTTTGCATCAAAAGAAAGATAGTCTAGTCATGAATGTACTACATATTATCTTTAAAGTTTAAACTGTTCTAATTTTAATCTAACTTCTAGGTTCCTTATAGCTTGTAATTTGTAGAATCAAATTAAAAAAATCACTCCTATTAAAATATTTCTCTTATTTGTATCACACATTCAAATATCTTATCAAGTAATTAAGTATAATAAAACCATTCAATTATAATTTCAAGTCTGCTTGGAAATCCGTTTTTAAAAATGTAAAAACCGGTATACAAAATCGAAATTACATTTTTAAAAATTAAAACCAAAACCGAAAAATTTAGAAACCGGTATTCAAAACCGAAACCGAAAATTTTAGAAACCGATATTGAAAACCGAAACCGAAACCGAAACATTTAGAAACCGGTATTCAAAACCGAAACCGAAACCGAAATTATTTCAATCGGTTTCAAGCCCTGATCACAATGATCCGGCAACTCACTGGTAACAATAATAATAATAATTTTGATACATAATATGCGCTCAATGCGACTTAAAAAATACAATATAACGACGAACAGCCACCGCTGCAATAGCGGGACAAGAAAAAAAGAAAACAATATATTTAATGCGAACAGACCACAACAAGGGCGTTGGCCGTGGACGTAAAAAAAAACAATAACAAAAGAACAGATAATAGTGATATGTGAAAATGATAATAATATTGTCCAAAAGTTGACCAATACTTATTTACACAAAACGAGAAAACAAAGATAATAAATAAACATAACATTTAGAATAATTTAAATAATTTAAGGAAGGAGTGGTGTTTGGACGAGAAGGAAGATATCGCCGTC
>NW_021758807.1:0-982 GCF_005508785.2 Acyrthosiphon pisum
GATGCAGTGGGAGTGTAAGTCGCTCGTATGCAAGTAGCTAGTCAGGTAGGCAATCCGACTACGTCAGATCGCAGACCCCCCGGGCGTGTATGTCCGGTTCTTGAGTGTGTATGTTGAAATCAGAAATTAGGATTCTGAGTTTGAGTGTCTAGCTATCAGTCTTCTCGGGAGAAAGTCGATTCCCGAACGGATAATTCGTCTGCGGCGGATCGGATGCAGTGGGAGTGTAAGTCGCTCGTATGCAAGTAGCTAGTCAGGTAGGCAATCCGACTACGTCGGATCGCAGACCATGCACCGGGCGTGTATGTCCGGTTCTTGAGTGTGTATGCTAAAATCGGAAATTCGAATTCTGAGTTTGAGTGTCTAGCTATCAGTCATTTCGGGTGAAAGTCGATTCCCGAACGGACATACGCCTACAGCGAAAAGTGCTTGAAATGTAATAAAACTTACTTAAGTATACAACTTTATGCTTCGTTAAGTATAAATATTTTTAAGTAAACATACTTTACCCATAAAAGTTTTTAACGAATAAAGTAAGTGGTAACTATTCCAAAATATAAAAATGAATAATAACTGGAACTGTTGTTAAAGCACAGGGCTTTCGGTTACTTAAGTACAAATGTAATAAAGTAATAATTAAACCAAAAAGTACAGTTGTATATTTAATGTCAAGTGTTTAATAAACTATAATGTTAGCATATTTGTCAAACAGATATTAATTAAAACAATAGGAGCGCAGTTTAAAATAAGTTTAGTCGTAGCATAAGAATGGTTCTGAAGCAGTGATCAACAGTTATACAATTAAACAGTTAAGTCAAATGACAAAAGGGAAAACGAATAAGTGAAATAATAGTGTTGTGTAGAGAGACATGTACACATATATCAAACATTTGTTTGTGAGTGAAAGTAAAACAAAATATTAGTTTAAGGCAATCATTAAAAATCATAACACGTAAGTTTAACCGTTTAAAGTCTGACTCTA
>NW_021758808.1:0-811 GCF_005508785.2 Acyrthosiphon pisum
AGAAATTCATAAAAATTTTTCTTTTTAAATCTAAGATATGAAAATGTAATACAAGATTCCTTATAAGATTATCTACCTTTATCAAACAAAAAATATCTATAAGAAAGTCAAATTAAATTTTTATGATCGTTTGAAATTCAAATTTTTACAACATTGGATATTCACTCGATTTCTCATGTAGCGATTTCCTTATTTTGTTGTAATTCAAAAACAAATAACTGCAGATACATGAAAATTTTACTGAATGTTTATATTAGCATTTCCTATACGCCATAAAATTTTGAAAATATTTTGACTCTTTTTGAGCTGTTTACGGACATTTTCAGTTTTCAATTTTTTTAGTTTTTTTTTCTATAAATATCAATAAAGTTTTATATGTTGGGCCAAAAAGTGTAAAAATTTAATACAAAGCTTCTGATATATTGTTACAATATCAGTTGAAAAATATTAAAAATACATAGGCACAATATTTTTTTATAAGCATTTAAAGATCAAATTTTTATCAAATTTTGATTTGAAAAATTATTTTGTAGTTAAAAATGTATAAAATGTTCAATTTTTGTATCTAAGAATTAAAAATTTAAAATAAGATTCCACGTAAGTAATTAATTCTGTTACCAAAAAATCTAAAAAATACATTTACACAGTTTATTTTTATAGTCATTTTAAGTACAAAGTTGGACGAAATTACATATTAAAAACCTAGGATAACTATTTTAGTTATTTTGTTGTGATTGTATAATATTATTCGTGGGTACTTGAAACTTCTAAAGTATACTATTATATATCTATGATAGTACCACGGTTTTTT
>NW_021758809.1:0-845 GCF_005508785.2 Acyrthosiphon pisum
GTAGTATGATGCTAATTGCTAATCCTCGTGATTAATAATATTGGTAAAATAAATTGAGAAAACTGAAATCTTTAAATTTTTACTGTCAGGTGCCTATATACTAGATTTATATTGTAATTTTTGTTAATATCATTACTATAGGGCACTGATTTATGTATACAGGCTATACATAATTTTACATTGACATGATAAAAAATTAATCTAGGCAGGTAATTATATAAAATAGGTAGGTACTCTTCAATAACATTATTGAATTAATTTCCGATTATTGACATCAATTTTAACTCGTACAGTGATCAATAGGTATTTGCAATAAGCATAAGCGTGCGCAGATTTTCTGGCAGCAGAGGCGGCTTGGACGTAATTACAAGAGGTGCACTGCACTCCCAAAAATATGGGGTGGGTGTATTTTTGTACATTTTTGGGAAACTGTTATCGTTAATACTTAATACTATTACCATGTTTATGGACTATAATGATATTAATATAATATACTTATAGAATCAGATTGCTATAGTCCATTGTTATAGCTGATTATATTATTACAGTCTATAGATGGTATTATTAAAATATATTAAGAGGACGTTGAACCCGCATGTGTTGTCTCCGTCTTACACATGTATGCCATAGAACATTTTCGTTCGCTAGTTTCAATAAGGTGCTGTCAGTTTTGATATTAGAGTGATCTGACTTATTATCAAACTTTTAGGTAACTATGTTATCTGTGTTCTCTCGTTGGTTTTTTATGATATTTAAATTTTTAAGTGAGTTATGAGCATTTTCAAATGTTAATATTTTATGTACTGATAACTCACTTAACAATTAAGATATCGTAAAAAGCCAAC
>NW_021758810.1:0-1094 GCF_005508785.2 Acyrthosiphon pisum
ATGTCCGTAAAGAGCTCAAAATACATCAAAATATTTTGAAAATGTTATGGTGTATAGAAGATGCTAAGATAAACATTCAGTCAAAATTTCATGTATCTACGGTAATTTTTTTTAAAGTTACACCAAAAACCAAATTCAATTTTGTGAAAAATCGATTTTGCGTAAAAATTCCCGTTTTTCCTTAATTTTTCTTTTGTTTTTCCCGGCGCTTTTGAAAACCACTGGGAAATTTAAATTTTGACCTCCCCAATGCACCAACGATATTCACTTTCTAACAAGATACTGAAGTTGAAAATCGTAGCATTATTTCGACTACTTATCGTGTACACAGACACAAAAAAAATAAAAAAAAAAATAAAAAAACACACATCATTGTAAAATCAATACATTCATCGTTCCACTCAGAATCTAAAATTCATTGTTTGAATTTTCTCATACCTCTATAAAATTTTTTCTTACAGTTAATATTATATTATTATATTTTGTAATTTTTTATACCATATTTATAATATGATCATAATCATTAGCATAAACTAATACTTAAGCCAATATTCATGTAAACATCTCTTCCCGGGATGGAAATTTTCTAAATACGGCTTGATTATAATTGTGTCTATTCATATTTAAGCATTAAGGGGAATGTAGTAATTTTAAGGGAAGGAGTTAATTAGATCTAATTGCCTAGTAAAACGTCAAAAATGTATGGATTTTAAATTTTAAAACGGATTTTTATTCATTCATTTTTTAGATTTTATAATAACAGTATACTTGAAATATTTAAAATTAATTTGTAAACACAGTATGGAGAACTTTTTAATGAATCAAAATCCGTCTATCAAGTCCTACAGTTTTGTCTAATTTTCCGGTGGCATTATCTTTTACAGTTTTCCTCTTTTATATCGTTTCAATTGGCTTGAAAATTGAAAATAGTGTGGAGTAGTGACCACTGAACATAATATCAATTGACTTGATTAAATATAAACCATTTTTTTCATCGGAATTCGGGGAGATACCATTTCTAGATTATAGTCACTGCACTGTCACACGACAAACACACTTTAATGATTAATGTTAATTGTTAATTTACTTGCGTC
>NW_021758811.1:0-1462 GCF_005508785.2 Acyrthosiphon pisum
GCCTATCCTTTAACATGTAAAATTTAAGGGGGAGGTGCTGCAGAACCTACATAATCATACTACTTGAAATATGGCGCTTTTGCAATTTAAAACAAACAAACTTCCAGAGCAATTACGCCACATATTGAGATAATAACATTGATAACAATTATAATAATGTAATATAAAATATTATTTTATTCTTACTCTAGTCATAACTAATAATTTATAGTATTTACATTGTGTATAATTATTAGTTTTGTATTAATTTAATAAGTAATATGACTTCTCGTGGTAGGGTTAATAAACTTTTAAGTTTGTGTAATTTAAAACCATCTATTAAAAACAATATCAGTCAGGCTAATATAGAGGAAAACAAGGTAAGTCCATCATAGTTTTTAGTTTATATTAATAAATAAATACTTATATATAACCTTCTAAAATATTTTTTTTAGATTGCTACAGTTAAGAACAATAATAATGATTATTATTCTACTGTCCAAAATGATCAATACTCAACCACAGACCAAAATAATATTGATAGATTACTTTTGGATAACAAGGTAAGTACATCATAGTTTTTAGTTTATATTAATAAATAAATACTTATATATAACCTACTAAAATATTTTTTTTAGATTGCTACAGTTAATAACAATAATAATGATTATTATTCTACTGTCCATAATGATCAATACTCAACCACAGACCAAAATAATATTGATAGATTACTTTTGGAAATCAATGTAAGTACATACATAATCAATGTATAACTGTATTTAATATTATTTTAACTGAAATCATATTTTGTTTTCTAAATAGTATTTTTTAATTACTAACGTCATATTGAATTATTTTACTTTTGTAGGGTGATACTGTGACAACTCGAGTCATATCGCTCATGACCCGAGAGTCATGTGGTCGAGTTAGGTCGCCAACCACGAGCCGAGACCCCAAAAGGTCGGAGCACCGTGGATTTTTGTACAGTTTGAACCAGGCATTGGAGAAAACTTAACATTAAGAATAAAAGAACACGACACGCTATTTAGGTAAAAAAATTAGATATATTGTTTTACGTTCGCGCCGAGAAAGCCATTGGCATAAAACTCGGACAGAATTAAGAAAATAAAAGTTAATAATAATAATAATGACACTAATAAGCCAAAATGGCAATAATAATAATAATAATAATAAGGATAACACCAATAAGCCAAAATGGCAATAATAATAATAAATCAATCATTAATCAGCCCAAAATGGCGATAATAATAATAATAATAAATCAATCATTAATCAGCCCAAAATGGCGATAATAATAAGAATAATAAGGATACCGGCCACGGTGTTAAATTTATGTATGAGTACAGTTTTGGGTACGTACATTACCATTTACCACCATCATGCTCATTGTGCGTCGCCCGATGGCGCTACAGCGATCGCGGTTTTCTACTCCGTCAACATTGCAATAGATCGGCGTATAGGA
>NW_021758812.1:0-778 GCF_005508785.2 Acyrthosiphon pisum
TTGTAAGTTTTCAATTTTTTTAGTTTTTTTTTTTCTATAAATATCAATAAAGTTTTATCTGTTGGGCCAAAAAGTGTATACATTTAATACAAAGCTCCTGATATATTGTTACAATATCAGTTGAAAAATATTAAAAATACATAGGCACAATTTTTTTTTATAACATTTAAAGATCAAATTTTGACAAAATTTATCAAATTTTAATTTGAAAAATTATTTTGTAGTTAAAAATTTATAAAATGTTCAATTTTTGTATCTAAGAATTGAAAATTTAAAACAAGATTCCACGTAAGTAATTAATACTGTTACCAAAAAATCTAAAAAATACATTTACGCAGTTTATTTTTATAGTCATTTTAAGTACAAATTTGGACGAAATTACATATTAAAAACCTAGGATAACTATTTTAGTTATTTTGTTGTGATTGTATAATATTATTCATGGGTACTTGAAACTTCTAAAGTATACTATTATATATCTATGATAGTACCACGGTTTTTTGTTGATGTATAACGCGTTATAAGTACCTAATAAATATTATGATATGATTAATTTGGAATTTATTATAGGTACCTAATATAATATTATGTCTTATACCTAGACTAACATACCGTCTCCGCTCAGAATCGTTTTTCTTATACAATGATATTATATCATTGAATTCAAATTTAATACCATCCATTATACAGTGACCCACTTGTAACCTACTGTACAGCAGAGCGAAATCCACTTACCCACCTTTTAGATTCTGAGTGAAACGATGAATGTATTGATTTT
>NW_021758814.1:0-981 GCF_005508785.2 Acyrthosiphon pisum
ACATTGAGCGGGGAACGCGAATAACTGGCCAACGGGGAGATCAGCTGACTTTTTAAAAAGGGCTAAAACTCGACATTTTGACAAAACTATCGATAAACTCGGCCGCGCGCGGCCTATAAAATATTTAGCCGGCAACCCGAATAAAATCCTAACGGGTTCGTACAAATGCCGTAAAAGCAGTAGGTAACACTTGAACATTTTCGTCATGATAAGGCGGATGTGATAGCGAAAGGTAAATAACGAAAAAAAAACGCCGCCGCTCATCCCCACCGACGCCTTACCTACTTAAGAACTGGAGTCAAATCTATAACTCTTAAACCGTTGCGCCGTCCCGAACGCGATTAAACTTACCTACGGTATAGTCGACTCGACTCGAGCTAGGATATTTTATTATATAATTAATATTTATACATTTATTCATTATATAATGTATATTATACATGTACCTACCTACCTACAGACCAATATCCTACAGTGGCTATATCGTGTATATTTATGCCAAATAAAATATATAAATAACGATAAAAGGAAGGGTGACCGAGTAGGCATAAGGACAAAAGGCAGTGAAATATAATATTATTATTATAATAACGCAGTTACACGTAAATAAAAAAAATCGAACTTTTCGACGCCTGTATTTAGGGCCTGTATATAGTAATACCTACGCGACGTAAAGTGGTAAAACTCTACTTTTGTAAAAATGTATTGATAAACACGCGCACGACGGCACTCGGTTTGCACGTCATGTCCGCCGCAGCGCGTCGGAAACAATGTAGGGCCGCGCGCGTCCCGTAAATTTAGCGGGGAACGCAGAAAGTACTCAAAGCTGGTAAAGACGAAAAATCTGAATTAAACTGAAATAAACTGAATTAGATATTAATAGATCAATAAATAAACAATTCATAAATAATAATAAAAAAATTCAAATTTTTTTTCTGATATATTTCTATTGTGTATAATTTATATACCTTTTTTTTCCGA
>NW_021758815.1:0-768 GCF_005508785.2 Acyrthosiphon pisum
TCCCTCAAGAATCTGAAACGGTCCAAAGAAATTTAATACGACAGACACTAGGCCATGACGTTATAAACCAGGGTATAAATGTAAAAAACCTAATAGATGAGCAGACTATAAGTAAATTAGTACATCAGGAATTACACAACATATGGGGCTGGTTCACGAGTTTCGGCAATATAATGTCTGGTGTGTTAGGATTAGTCATAATTTGTAAAATGATCATAACACTCATAAACACTGGCCTAAATATCACTTTATTATACAAAACATTCGGGTGGAGCATTAAACTTATTGCGGGCTTATTCTCCAACGTAACACACCACTTAATGCATAACACTCATAAAAAACAATATAGTTCCAGCAATTGCCAGATTAAAACAATAAAAACTAAAAGGCATGATGAAGAATCCGAACAGTTATCAAATAACAGGAGACTCTCAGTATAAAAAAAATATATTTAACTATATAATATAAACACATAATTACACTAATAATATCAAATCAAGTAAAATACGAGAATATATTGTATACAAATATTAAATTTAAAATAAATTGTACAGCTATCATTACAACACCAGATAGGGAACTTAAAATATAAAATATATATGATCATTAACAAGAATAGAAACACAACAATGGAATGCGGGGAGTACGAACTTTCAGTCTCAGCTCTATCTTCCTAATTTCTATTCCTATGTAGTATGTAAACTTTAATCTTACTCACATTGCTCCTTTTTAATTGTATAGTAAAATTTTTTTCGGCGATCCGGGTCG
>NW_021758816.1:0-1211 GCF_005508785.2 Acyrthosiphon pisum
CTAGAAATGTGTTACTTTAATTAACAAGGTTTAAATTACTTGTTAGGCCATCCGTCTGCCCGCAGGGCAGGTATGCTCTCCCCCCCGCGACCCCGAAGGGGTTGCCTCCCCTCCCCCCCCCAGGTGTGCTATTTAAGCCCCGGGGGGTTTGGGGGCCGAGCCCCCATCCAGCGAGAGGTCCGCAGGACCTCAAGTTTGGCGACCGGAGCCGGCAGGCGTAGGGAGCTTCTAGAGCGTCGAGCGTATTCGTAAAACTCAGAATTCGAAACTGCCTTAGCATATTACTTCAAAACGAAGTATGGCTATCTAATTTTCATTGCACCGTCGTTCTTAACTCGTTGAAGTACATAGGTTTCAAAAAAAAAATAAATTAATATTCGTAATAGGTGCAGTAAACTAGTGACGCGCAAAAATCGCAAAATAGCGAACTTCATTAAGCCATAACTTTGGAACTAAGTCCGACCGCCAAATTCTGACTTCACCATCGTTCTCAGTATAGTTAACTACATAAGTCTAAAAAAAAAAAAATTGCAAAAAAAAGGGTGTCCGGTAAAGTAATAAAGTTCCCTAATATCAAAACTAACAGCTCACTATTGAAACTAGTGAACGAAAATTTGCTATGTCGTATGTGTGTAAGACGGAGACAACAAATCCATGAGTAGCATCCTCTTAAGCATTTAAGCATAGACTTACTATTTTTTTTTTTTTTATAGGTACTTAACCAGTGGCGTCCGCAGGGGGGGGGCTAACGGGCTGAAGCCCCCCCCCCATTGCCCATATTATTATTACTTTTTCAAAAATATTTATCAAGTTTCAACTCTCAACTATAGTAAGCAAAACGTAAATTTCATATATGTCTTACCAGAATGAATTCATTTTTAAAAAAACAATGTATTTGCATACCAATTTTCGTAAATCATCTGTTATTTTTAGGTAAAAGTATGAATTACTAATAGGAAAGACCTTGTATTAAATTGTTTAGCCTTAGCTATACACATTTAATATTTTATAAGTTTTGAATTACAAATTAACTGTGGTTATGACGAAATTTGAACTTTAAAATGCTTATAAAACATAACCATGGTGCCTATGTATAGTTAATATTTTTAGCTATAATAAAAACTTACGCATTACATTTTTAAGCTTTTTGACCGAATGAATAATTTTTTTATTGATATTTATAGAAAAATAAATTTTAAATTAAATCGAAT
>NW_021758817.1:0-972 GCF_005508785.2 Acyrthosiphon pisum
ATTGTAATACACTCCATAAACCTACCTACATAAGTAACATCAAACAGCATATCAGTATACACTTTAACTACCAGTATTTTCTGACATATATGTAGTATATGTAATATTAGTTTATTAATATTGTATTACCTCAACCAATTAACTCACATTAAAACTGTAATACATTAGGTACTACATAGTGTACATGTAGGATAGATATATTTAAGTATAAAATAACCGTTCCATATAATCCAACCCATGTATAAAATGTATCAAATTTATTATTTATTAAATATTTTATTTCATATAATACTCTCATAATTAAACCTCTAATCAAATAATATACAGTCATATCATTGTAACGGATAGTATCCGTTCCTTTTAAATAATACCAGTATAAGGATTATAATATTACAATAGCGTAGGTAATCAAGATAAGAGTATATAAACTACAAATATCATAATAACATAGGTAGTAAGGAGTGGCGATAAAAAGCGTAAGTAGTAAATACCCATACAATATTTTATATATAATAACTAAACTATAAAAATATGAATCACTGAACAGTAAGATTAATCGGGAATAATATTATAATAAAATTATATTATATTATAACATAACATTAAAATAACCACAATGACAGGAAATGGGGGTTTACTCTTCACAAAGTAGATATATGTGAATATATTCAAAAACCAGAAACAGGATGGGAATGCAACAGATAATAATAGACGGTTCGTGGAATCGTCATTTTGATTAGGTTCACACGTGTACATGGGACATCGATAACCGCAACGACGCATTATGGATAAGACAATGGACCGGGGGGTAGGTAGGAGAGCCTGGGCCCTTATAAAAGCAGACCGGAGACTGCCTGTATTCAGACGTGTTTTCTCCACTGCACTACGAGCACCTTCACGACACTTTGTGTAATAATTTAATTATTTGGACTTAGTAAATTTTACTGAAGAACATTTTAATTAAACCACATA
>NW_021758818.1:0-857 GCF_005508785.2 Acyrthosiphon pisum
CAAAAGAAAAACATATTCACTCATTTCCCTAAAACGAATTTATGTCGTTTGTTGGTTGTTTCTTTTTTGCATCGAATCCATTTGTGTTGAGATTTTCAAATAGCAACGATTTTAAAACATTTTAAATGTCATATTCTTACACACATTTCAAAATGCATTATCCTGAACCATATATAAATATAAACACACGATTGAACAAACACAGAGTATTTTTTTTTTATACTTACGTCATACATCCGCATAGGTATCTGTATATATAAAAAGACTTGTCCTGGGTGATTCATCATCGCCTAGTCGGAACTGCTGAAGCTATGGATATGAAATTTTCAGTAAATGTACTTATTACTATGTATAGGCGCACTAAGAAAGAATTTTTCGAAATTCGCATTTTAAAGAGGTGCTCAAACAGGGATCTCGAGATTCACGATGAAAATTGGAAATTGTATTTTTATTTATTTTTTAAATAGTTGCCATTGGTTACAGTCTCCAGTGGAAATTAGTATTTATTTATTATTGGTTTCCATTGGTTATTTGGGCAGATCAGGTACAAGCTAGCACCAAATCAAATTATTGAACATTGCAGCAAGTTACATCCAAAAACAGTTGAACAATCATAATTTTTTTTAGTTACAATTTTTTACTGATAACGGATTGCACGGGTTCAGTTTGGTATGAATGTTTGTGTGTAGATTAAACCTCTAGGAAGAAGACATACTAATTTAGGAATGGTTAAATTTGGTTTTTTTTATTCATCTGATATTATAGTAGTTATGTTAGGTTAGGATTTTGTATTAATTGATTATATTAATCTACCATAGGTGGAATACGACAAACTTGGTATAACTTTGATACTTTAG
>NW_021758819.1:0-812 GCF_005508785.2 Acyrthosiphon pisum
ATACACCATAAAATTTTGAAAATAATTTGATTCTTTTTGATGCTGTGTACAGACATGGTCAGTTTTCAATTTTTTTAGTTTTTTTTTCTATAAATATCAATAAATTTTTATCTGTTGGGCCAAAAAGTGTATAAATTTAATACAAAGCTCCTGATATATTGTTACAATATCAGTTGAAAAATATTAAAAAAACATTGGCACAATTTTTTTTTATAAGCATTTAAAGATCAAATTTTGACAAAATTTATCAAATTTTATTTGAAAAATTATTTTGTAGTTAAAAATTTATAAAATGTTCAATTTTTGTATCTAAGAATTAAAAATTTAAAACAAGATTCCACATAAGTAATTAATTCTGTTACCAAAAAATTTAAAAATACATTTACACAGTTTATTTTTATAGTCATTTTAAGTATAAATTTGGACGAAATTACATATTAAAAACCTAGGATAACTATTTTAGTTATTTTGTTGTGATTGTATAATATTATTCGTGGGTACTTGAAACTTCTAAAGTATACTATTATATATCTATGATTTTACCACGGTTTTTTGTTGATGTATAACGCGTTATAACTTATAAGTACCTAATAGATATTATGATACGATTAATTTGGAATTTATTATAGGTACCTATTATAGGTCAATTTTTTTTTTTAATACCATAGATAAGTATATATTATATGTCTAATACATAGACTGATATACCGTCTCCGCTCAGAATCGTTTTTCTTATACAGTGATATTATATCATTGAATTCAAATTTAATACTGTCCATTATACAGTGACCCACTTCTAACCTACTGTACAG
>NW_021758820.1:0-760 GCF_005508785.2 Acyrthosiphon pisum
TCAAAATATTTTCAAAATTGTATGGTGTATAGGAAATGCTAATATAAACATTCAATAAAATTTTCATGTATCTACAGTTCTTCGTTTTTGAATTACAACAAAATAAGGAAATCGCTACATGAGAAATCGAGTGAATATCCAATGTTGTAAAAATATGAATTTCAAACGCTCTTAAAAATTTAATTTGAAATTCTTATAGACATTTTTTTTTTTGATAAAGGTAGATAATCTTATAAGGAATCTTGTATTAGATTTTCAAATCTTAGATTTAAAAAGAAAATTTTTCATGAATTTCTAACTCAAAATACTTTGTACATTTTGGTCATTTATACGTATTTTGTCAATATTTGAACTTTAGATGCTTATAAAAAAAAATTGTGAGAATGGGTTTTTAATTTTTTTCATCTACCATTGAAACAATATACTAGGAGCTTTCTATTAAATTTTCGAGCTTTTTTAACCAATGAATAAAATTTTATCGATATTTATAGAAAAAAAAATTTAAAAAAATGGAAACTGAAAATGTCCGTAAAGAGATCAAAATATTTGGAATTTGTTATGGTGTATAGAAAATGCTAATATAAACATTCAGTCAAAATTTCATGTACCTACGGTCATTTGTTTAAGAGTTGCACCACAAACCAAAATCAATTTTCTCGAAATAGATTTTGCGTATAAATTCCCGTTTTTCGTTAATTTTCTTTTGTTTTCACGGCGCTTTTAAAACTACTGGAAATCAAAGTACTAACTAGATTCACTT
>NW_021758821.1:0-923 GCF_005508785.2 Acyrthosiphon pisum
TTATATTACTTTAATGCTTAATTCACTATTCTCTTATTTCATAATTTGTGTATACTTAATGATTAATGACTAAAAACAGAAGAATTTATGCTTAGAATATTAACACTTTGAATAGAAATTAGCTGACTTTAGAGTTCATATTTTACCTTTATTTTGCGGTTCTACAAAACATTATGTACCTACTATACACACAACAGTAAATAAATAACTCACAGTTAAATTACATCACATCATATAATAATAATAATATAGAATCTATAATCATGGTTTTAATTTTACAATAAATATCTGAACACACATACATTCTGGAATTTTTTTTGAATTAGTTATTAGTTATTTACTAATATATAAATATTACATGTATAATAATACTTATTAAACTAACAGTGTAAATTTGTTGTGTTTGTGTGAAACAAGCCATTATACATTGAAAACAGCGTGGATCAACATAATACCTATCACATGTCTCATAATTTTGTAGTGGTAGTTACATTATATGCTCTTATGACATCACTATTGTCACTTTTACTGACATCACTTACATACATACACTATTAATATATTTTGTGGTTATACAAAACATTATGTAGGTACTTGCTATACACACAACACAAAAAAAATAAATAGATATCAACAACTACTAAATAGAGTTAAATAGAGTTAAACGTATAGATTCATAGTTTTGATTTCACAGTATAAAGTATATTTAATAACTAATAGCACTTACAATATTATAGCCGACCTTAGAGTTAATATTTTCTATATATTATTTCATATCTATTATTACACACAACACAAACGTATCTCCATAAACTAACTCTCAGCTACTACAGACCTTTGGTTTAGCAATTAACTTAAAATTCATTATATTTCTCAAGGGTCGTGTCACTCAGATCCCATGTTGTATCCGCTGTTTTCCCATA
>NW_021758822.1:0-828 GCF_005508785.2 Acyrthosiphon pisum
GTGTCGTCACTTGTTTAAAAACTTGATTGAAAATTTTACCACAGACAGTCGTCACCACCGGGAGAACTGTATGTCCTAAAGAGGCCGAAAAACGAACGCTTTTGTACACCAAAGCCATAGAAAATTGAAAATATATTATGATTTAAGGAATAAAATTAAAAATTTTTCATTGTATAATTACTTTTTTGATCTAAATTATTTGTATGCATGTATTTAAATAATTTCTTTTTATCAAACACAGTCATTAATATTATTAAATATTGTCATTTTTAAATTTCCTACCTATTCCAAAAAAATATATTAAAAATGTAAGAGTTACCTATTGGTAATTCACTAAATTATCATACATAATTATTTCAGAGTGTTATAATTAACAAATAATAATTCATAATTACATGGACATGAAAAGGGAGGGCCAGAGGGGGCTTAGACCACTCTGAGCCATCTTAAGGCCTCTCTAAGATAATATGTACATAATTTTAACACTACATATTTTAATATATAGCCAAACTTTATTATAATATATTATACCTATAACTTATGAGATAAAAAATGTGCTATAAACAATTATTAAATATACTCAGACTCAAGGAATCTACTGGAAAAATGTTAGTAATTTAGTATTTATAATATTACCTATGAGCTATCCAAAATTCAAATGCTCATATTTGTAATACCTTTTGTCCTTTTTATAAGCATTTATTACTTGGTTGTACCTATATAATATTATTATATTATATTAACAGAGATCCTGGGGATACCAAAATATATTATGCTAAATGCTTGATAGATTTATATAGTCATCATATATCAGTGCTTCTCAAGCTG
>NW_021758823.1:0-945 GCF_005508785.2 Acyrthosiphon pisum
TCTAATTAAGCCCATCTGGACATATGGCATACAACTCTGGGGTAATGTAAAAATATCCAACATCAACAAAATACAAACCTTCCAAAACATAGCGCTAAGGAAACTACTTAATGCTCCACCTTATGTCTCCAAACTTTCCATTCAGCAAGATCTCATGATGAACTCCCTCAAAGATGAAGAAAAACTCTACTATAAGCGGTTTCACAGTAGGTTACTTAATCATCCTAACCCTCTAGTAAAAAAAATAGCAGTCCCTTCGATTCCGGGAAACCCCGTCAGACATCTCAAACGTAATTGGTGTCGTGACCTGCTGGATGCTTGAATCCTAGACCAAATCCTCCTACTAAACTCTAAACAAAATAGGTAGTGTCATCATTGGATGGCTTATTCCGTCATATTACTCATGTTCTTCAAAAAGATCATCAATTTTTTTTTTATTGGTTGTAGAGTGAGATTTTTGAAAATGTACTGATTGGCTATAGAATAAGAATGGTTATTAAAGACACCGTGTTACATACATATTTTTTTATAATTACTCATGGTTTTCAAAAAAAATATTAAAAATAGAACAAAAATACAATTACTCGTTTTTAATGAATGCTTTCCTATACTGAGAACTGTTCCCCGAACACAATGATTTAACGTTGATTCCAAATTATAAAGATAAACGCTTTTGTCTCGCCCTATTTCTGTAATCACTAATTATGCTTCAAAATGAAATTCAATCAAATTAAAAGCTTCCATCAATATAAAACAATACTAAATGCAATTCTTATCACATGTTTCAAAACAAGAGCTTTATAAAACAAACTATGTCATTTTTTGGTATTAATTAATGGTTTTATCATATTGTATCATATTTAAACGATGTTAAATGTTTGTTTTATTTTAACTTCTTGTTACTCATTACCTAGTTACTATTATATGAGATTTAACACACACGTG
>NW_021758824.1:0-1211 GCF_005508785.2 Acyrthosiphon pisum
AAATTTGAAATTGTCCGTAAATAGCTCAAAATGAATCAAAAATTTTTCATATTTTTATGCTGTATAGTCATAGGGTTTTAAAATTTCATAAAATTTATTTCATTGAAATATTTCATTTCCATAAAAAATAAAATAAAATGTTTATTATATCTAAAAGTTTATAGTCGCCAACTTCCAAGTGAACGTTTTTAATAGTTGGTTTAATGTATGTCACAAAAAAAATATGCAACATATTTACATGTAATTAATAATTTGTTTAACGAATCTATAATATAACAAATTTAAACATTGCCTTTTAACTCTTTAGTTACAAACTCATAAACCAAGTCAACATCATAACATATTGTTGAGAGCCATGGCGATTGCAATGGTATGTTATATTATATCTACTACATTATAATTATATTATATTATATTATATTCACAATGTATAGACATAAATCACTCTTAATAGTCGTGAATCGTGACCTTTTACAATACACAAAATACGATCTAAGTATTAAATAAAAGAGCACCTTCACATCACTCAGCCACATACACACACATATTATACGACTTTTGTACAGTTTATAATTACTGAAAATGCCCTATTATTTCATTCACTGTTGAAATTAACTTCAACTTAGTGGTTTTAAATAATTCAAACCTTTATCTTTTCGCTGATCGCTGAAGGTCCGCATACAACAATATTTTATAACTCATATAAAAAATGTTTTTACTCTCAAAATAATGCCAGAAATATTTTTCAGAACTACCTACGTAATATAGAATATACAAATATGAAATAATAAATCAACAAAAATGATATGTTTTTCTTTATTTCTAAGTGTGTAATCAATATATTATTTCTAATCATCTAGAACCGAACACATTCAAAAGAAAAACAAATATTATTCATCATTTCATTGAAATATTTCAACAAGAGTGAAATTTCAAATTCAGAAACCTATGAATAGAAAATGAAAATATAAACACGTTCAGTGAAATTTTCATGTATCTACAGCTGTTATTCGTTATTGAATAACAACAAAATAAGAAAATCGCTACATGAGAAATCGAGTGAATATGCAATGTTGTAAAAATATGAAGATCAAATGCTCATAAAATTTAATTTGACTTTCTTGTAGAAATTTTTTTTTTTAAAAGGTAGACCAACTTATGAGGAATCTTGTATTACATTTTGAAATCTTAGATGTAAATAGAAAATTTTT
>NW_021758824.1:3164-4357 GCF_005508785.2 Acyrthosiphon pisum
TTGAAATAAAACTAAAACTGTTTGACACGTTCGCATACACATCAAACTTCAACTAAGACGAATGACTCTGAAATGGTGTAGATTGGCTGGCGACGAGCAGGCTAGCATAAATAAGATTATCTTTTAAATTTATGTCATAACCTACTAATCACCTTAGTCCCAAGAATATTTAACTAACTGTTACTCAAAACATTTTTCTCGAAAGTTTGGAAACAATGGATTATTATTCTATAGATTCTGATAACTATCTTGAAAAACATATCAACCTTAACTACATAGTTCCAGTTATTCCTTAAGACGAGATAGTATTTCATGTTGATGGGTGGATGCTGGTAGAAAATTGGATCCATCTGGTACTAGTAGAGCCGTAGAGGTCAAAATTAAAAAACAGTAATTTTTACGCAAAAGTAGTTTTTGCAAAATCGATTTTGTTTTTTGTGTGCTATTCAAAAATTTACAACCAGCTGGGTTGAGAATTAGGTACTTATAGTATAGGCAGTAGCGTCAAATTTTCTGATGTGTATACAGCTTGCTTCTTTTTTATTATTACTTGTAGCTGTAGCTATACTACTAAGTGAAGCTTTTTCAAAATCAAAAGAATCTAATAAAAACTTATCTACGAAGCACAATTTCATAAACTCTTTTTTTTATTTAAGCTTTACTGTCAATCGAAAAGTGTGTAGCAAAATAAATTGATACGTCAAATATTATAAAATTATATTGATCTTAACAAATACAAAATCAAAATGAATGTTTTAATTTTAGGTATATCTATACTGCATATAATATTGTATAACAATGGGTAGTGATATTAGTATTTTGACAGTGGCGTACGCCCCGGGATCATGAAACTGGAGGAGGGTTAAGTATAAATTAAACCAAGTTTTTACAGTTTTCGTATATAAATAACACATTTATTAGGGGGGAATATTAATGGGGAGGGGCCTGGGATTATTTTTGTATCCTGGCCCAAATTTTGAAGTAACACCACTGTAATATTGAGCTATTAATTAAAATTTTTTTTTATAAATGTTTATAAAAAAAAACATTTTGCAGAGTAAAAATATTGAAAATGTAGTACAAGTTTTTTAATGAATTTTTCATTTACCAATTAACAAAAAATATTAAAAATACGTATTCACAATATTTTTGAATAAGCGTTTAAAGTAAGAATTGTTATGATATTTATCAAA
>NW_021758825.1:0-1419 GCF_005508785.2 Acyrthosiphon pisum
AATAAAATTCCCAAATTAATCATATCATAATATCTATTAGGTACTTATAACGTGTTATACATCAACAACAAACCGTGATACTATCATAGATATATAATAGTATACTTTAGAAGTTTCAAGTATACCCAAGAATAATATTATACAATCACAACAAAATAACTAAAATAGTTATTCTAGGTTTTTAATATGTAATTTCGTCCAAATTTGTACTTAAAAAGACTATAAAAATAAACTATGTAAATGTATTTTTTAGATTTTTTGATAACAGAATTAATTACTTACGTGGAATCTTGTTTTAAATTTTCAATTCTAAGATATAAAAGTTGAACATTTTATAAATTTTTAGCTACAAAATAATTATTCAAATTAAAATTTGATAAATTTTGTCAAAATTTGATCTTTAAATGCTTATCAAAAAAAATTGTGCCTATGTATTTTTAATATTTTTCAACTGATATTGTAACAATATATCAGGAGCTTTGTATTAAATTACTTTTTGGCCCAACAGATAAAACTTTATTGATATTTATAGAAAAAAAAACTAAAAAAATTGAAAACTGAAAATGTCCGTAAACAGCTCAAAAAGAGTCAAAATATTTTCAAAATTGTATGGTGTATATAAAATGCTAATATAAACATTCAGTAAAATTTTCATGTATCTGCAGTTATTCGTTTTTGAATTACAACAAAATAAGTGTTGTATATATAGTATACCTATACATGTTATAATACTTATATACATAACATATATATAGTATATACATGTTATATACATAACAAAAAAAAACACTTATTATAAATATTTCAATATCCGATCACAAATTAAATGACGACATACGAAGCAGACGTCAAGGATGCCGAGTCAACAAAATATGAATGGCTACTTAAGTCGACAGTAACTACGGAAGCGGGGCTGTTCTTTCATTGGCAAGGCGCCGGTGTGAACGACAATTCTTTTCTTTTCTTTTAATTATTTGTTTTTGGAAACATCAATTTTTATTATATTTCAAACTTTATTTTTTTTTAAAAAAAGGCGTTACTTGTTTTCTTTAATCCCGTTCTAGAGTGACGTATCTTACATTCTCACGTGTTCGTACGGAGACATCTGTGGTGTACAACACTTTTGAAAAAGGTAACAAGACATTGTAGTACTTACTTTCTCGTCCAGTACTCGTTATCGTGGTCAGTCGAGAAAGAGTAATACCTAGCCTAGGTTAAAGATATCTCACCCTCGAACATCCAGTACTCGTTATCGTGGTCAGTTGTTCGAGAGTAAAGTAACCTTAGAGTCGTATAGTGTAAATCCTGTTATATATTATTTAATTATCCTTTTGCGCAGTACTCGTTATCGTGGTCACCAAAAGGAGAACTTAAATAAGCTTATACTGCAGTGTCGATAACTTACTCGTTTGACTGTTT
>NW_021758826.1:0-482 GCF_005508785.2 Acyrthosiphon pisum
GATAAAAAATATTTTTATATTATAAAATGTAGAATTCATTAGGTTTATCTTTGACAACAACTTAGATACATTCCTAATTTTAATAAAAATTGATTTGGGCATTTGTTTGTAAATATCTGCGAACTAGTGTTCACAATTCACATAGGTATGCGTCTATAGCACAAATAATTATTAAGATATTATCACTGATAATTATAAATCTTTTATTTCTAACCGAAAAATGTAGGTAGGTATTATCTCTATCAATAAAAATTTCGAAAAATAAAATATAAATCCAAATTCACTTACATGTTACATAGGCACATATAGTTAAATATGTTATATTTGAAAATTTGGAAATTTGGAGTAGAAAATTCTGTAACTAAGATGAAATGTTGTATTGAAAAACCAGGAATTGGTTAAGGGGGGTGTGGGGGCAAAGCCCCCCACGAGGCTGCGTTGAATAATTTTGCACTTGTAGTGCAGTTAATAAATTGTTGGAT
>NW_021758827.1:0-1032 GCF_005508785.2 Acyrthosiphon pisum
ACATATTTTATTACTCTTTTGGGCCAGAAGGGCCACATATTATTTTTTAGATTATTTTTACCTTGCGGTTGCTGTGAGTTATATTTTATTTGTGTATTAATTTGAATTATTTATATATTTTACAGCAACATAATTTTACTAGCAACCGTGTTACCCATTTATTTATTTATTATAGTTACCTTTGTCAAATAGTCTTAAGCACACACTCACATAACTACACACATTTACACACTCACCCACGCTCTAGCACTCACAGGATTTGCTCGGCGAACCTGGCCACTTCCTGTTGAGTGCTATACATAAATACATACATACAACACAGGTCGATCGGTGTGTAGGTACAGAGCGCGCACGAAGAATTCTGGTGACCGGGCGCACGGACTATTTCTGTTTCGTACCCGGCCCGTACAAATTATATAAACTTATATCAACAATGTAGTCTTATCAGTTCAGTTATGCTTATCATAACATGTGAGTCCGAGTAATTTTTAAAGTGTTCAAATCACGGACTACTACAGTAGTAGTAGTCCGTGGTTCAAATTATATATTGAAGACTAAATCTGTGGTATATATTGTATTATATTTATATATGACTGGTATATATTATTGTATAACATATTATAATGTCTGTTATCTTAATATTATTATCTTATATCCACAGCTCACATGTTATGATAAGCATATCTGAATTGATAACATTGTTGTTAGAAGATCATATTATAATTAATTTGAAGATAACGGACATTATTAAAATTTCAACTATAACCAAGAATAATTATTATTAAATAAATTCATTATGTATAAAGAGCTTAAGAGGACGCTACCCATACATTTGTTGTCTCCGTCTTACACACGCACGACATGGCAAATTGTCGTTCACAAGTTTCAATACTATATATATATATACTATAGTATATACCTATATATACAAAAGTATATACTCTAACATACTACAGTATATACCTATATATACAAAAAGTATATACTCTATACATACCATAGTATATACTTATATATACTAAAGTATATACC
>NW_021758828.1:0-1192 GCF_005508785.2 Acyrthosiphon pisum
ATGGTTGTACTTGTAGCTATGGGGATCAGCCAAAGTATCAAATACAACCGTATGCAAGGTGCAATCCAAAGTCCTTCGCGTCATCTCTAAAGCTCCATCTATGTCTCAAACAATACCTTCATTCCGACTTCAATTTACCCACCGTCACTGAACTAGCCAAGCTCCATTATAAACGGTTTAATCGAAAGCTAACACATCACTCTAATCCCCTTATCGCCCAACTATCATCTGCAAATATTCCAGGAAATCCCCACAAAAGATTAAAAAGACACTGGTGTCGTGACCTGCTTATATAATATTAAAAAAAAAAAAAAAAAAAATGTATCAATAATACTATGATCTTATAAGTTATAACTATTAGGTATTCATTGCAGTATCGTTATTATTATCTTTATTATTATTATTATTGTTTTTTTTTGTTTTTAGGATTAAAACCTTAAATTTATATTCATGCTGAAGTACCTCCGATGGGTGGTCTCTTCCCTCAGTCTCTTCTGTCTATTTTATTATATTTTTTATCACTTAAGCTTATTGTTCATTAATTGTAACAGATAGCATAATATAAAATTTTGTTAAAAAAAAAAAAAAGTTTTAGTATAATGATAATAATGATGGTATATATCTAATTGTATAGATAAATATAAAAAGTTTCATATTATAAATTATTCATCATAAATTGAAAGGTAGTTTTAATACATTTTAGTTTGTTAAATAGGAATTCGTTCTGGATGGTTTTTAAAATATATAGTAGACTATAATAAATATAATATATGAAATTACTATAGATACTTATAATTTGAACTTTGATTAGGAACATTACGTAAAAACAAACGTTTTTTTGTAAAATAATAGGTTATATGTATACCTATAAACAGCCCTTTTTAACGGCCGTAAGCAGGGGTGGATAGGCCCATAGGGAAAAAGGGATTTTCCCTATGGGCCTCCGTCTATGTTTATGTTGAGAGGCCCACTCGGGTATACGCATTGGTTTTTTGCAAAATAAAATATTCACCAAATAGGAATAGTTTAAATTTAAAACTATTCATTTTTTTTATATAAATTATTATTACTTTCTGTTATTTTTAACAATATAATAATAAAACGATAAGTCAAGAATTGGCTTACGGATCTTTAACATAGTATTTTAAATTTTTATCGTTAATCGAGGATCGAAATATCCTCATATGTTTCC
>NW_021758829.1:0-1501 GCF_005508785.2 Acyrthosiphon pisum
TCCGCTACGAATCGTTACGCACCTCCGCTATGAAACGTTACGCACCTCCGATACGAAATGTTACGAACCTCCGCTACGAAACATTACGCACCTCCGATACGAAACGTTACGCACCTCCGCTACGAAACGTTACGCACAACCGATACGCACCTCCGCTACGAAACGTTACGCACCTCCGCTACGAAACGTTACGCACCTCCGCTACGAAACATTACGCACCTCCGATACGAAACGTTACGCACCTCCGCTACGAAACGTTACGCACAACCGATACGCACCTCCGCTACGAAACGTTACGCACCTCCGCTACGAAACATTACGCACCTCCGATACGAAACGTTACGCACCTCCGCTACGAAACGTTACGCACAACCGATACGCACCTCCGCTACGAAACGTTACGCACCTCCGATACGAAACGTTACGAACCTCCGCTACGAAACGTTACGAACCTCCGCTACGAAACATTACGCACCTCCGATACGAAACGTTACGCACCTCCGCTACGAAACGTTACGCACAACCGATACGCACCTCCGCTACGAAACGTTACGCACCTCCGCTACGAAACGTTACGCACCTCCGATACGAAACGTTACGAACCTCCGCTACGAAACGTTACGAACCTCCGCTACGAAACATTACGCACCTCCGATACGAAACGTTACGCACCTCCGCTACGAAACGTTACGCACAACCGATACGCACCTCCGCTACGAAAATTACGCACCTCCGCTACGAAACGTTACGCACCTCCGCTACGAAACATTACGCACCTCCGATACGAAACGTTACGCACCTCCGCTACGAAACGTTACGCACAACCGATACGCACCTCCGCTACGAAACGTTACGAACCTCCGCTACGAAACATTACGCACCTCCGATACGAAACGTTACGCACCTCCGCTACGAAACGTTACGCACAACCGATACGCACCTCCGCTACGAAACGTTACGCACCTCCGCTACGAAACGTTACGCACAACCGATACGAAACGTTACGAACCTCCGATACGAAACGTTACGCACCTCCGCTACGAAACGTTACGCACCTCCGCTACGAAACTTTACGCACCTCCGATACGAAACGTTACGCACCTCCGCTACGAAACGTTACGCACAACCGATACGCACCTCCGCTACGAAACGTTACGCTTATCCGCTACGAAACGTTACGCACCTCCGATACGAAACGTTACGAACCTCCGCTACGAAACGTTACGCACCTCCGCTACGAAACGTTACGCACAACCGATACGAAACGTTACGAACCTCCGATACGAAACGTTACGCACCTCCACTACGAAACGTTACGCACCTCCGATTCGAAACGTTACGAACCTCCGATACGCACCTCCACTACGAAACTGGTACTACGTAACGCTATACTGTAGATAAAGAGGTGCTGAACAATAAAAAAATGCTTAAAAAAATGAATAAAAAAAATAAACGCGCGCCCGGTGTCATTACGCGCTAATACGGGCGGCAATATTATTGG
>NW_021758830.1:0-1195 GCF_005508785.2 Acyrthosiphon pisum
TATAATAGTATACTTTAGAAGTTTCAAGTACTCACGAATAATATTATACAATCACAACAAAATAACTAAAATAGTTATCCTAGGTTTTTAATATGTAATTTCGTCCAAATTTGTACTTAAAATGACTATAAAAATAGACTGCGTAAATGTATTTTTTAGATTTTTTGGTAACAGAATTAATTACTTACGTGAAATCTTGTTTTAAATTTTCAATCCTTAAATATAAAAGTTGAACATTTTATAAATTTTTAACTACAAAATAATTTTTCAAATTAAAATTTGATAAATTTTGTCAAAATTTGATCTTTAAATGCTTATAAAAAAAAATTGTGCCTATGTATTTTTAATATTTTTCAACTGATATTGTAACAATATATCAGGAGCTTTGTATTAAATTTATACACTTTTTGGCCCAACAGATAAAACTTTATTGATATTTATAGAAAAAAAAACTAAAAAAATTGAAAACTTACAATGTCCGTAAACAGCTCAAAAAGAGTCAAAATATTTTCAAAATTGTATGGTGTATAGGAAATGCTTATATAAACATTAAATAAAAATTTCATGTATCTGCAGTTATTGGTTTTTGAATTAGAACAAAATAAGGAAATCGCTACATGAGAAATCCAGTGAATATCAAATGTTGTAAAAATTAGAATTTCAAACGATCATAAAAATTTAATTTGACTTTCTTATAGATATTTTTTGTTTGATAAAGGTAGATAATCTTATAAGGAATCTTGTATTACATTTTCATATCTTAGATTTAAAAAGAAAAATTTTTATGAATTTCTAACTCGAAATAATTTGCAAATTTTCGTGATTTTTCCATATTTTGTCATTTTTTGAACTTTAAATGCTTATAAAAAAAAACTGTGACTAACGATTTTTAATATTTTTCATCTGCCTTTGAAACAATATACTAGGAGCCTTCTATTAAATTTTCAAGCTTTTTTATCCAACAAATAAAATTTTATTGATATTTTTAGAAAAAAAACTAAAATAAAATGGAAAATGAAAATGTCCCTAAAGAGCTCAAAATAAATCAAAATATTTTCAAAATTTTACCGTGTATAGAAAATGCAAAAATAAACAACCTGTGAAAATTTCATATATCTACGTCATTTGTTTTAGAGTTACACCAAAAACCAAAATCGATTTTGTTAAAATCGATTTGCGTAAAAATTCCCCTTTT
>NW_021758831.1:0-763 GCF_005508785.2 Acyrthosiphon pisum
TTTTAACTTTTCACTAAGTTAAGTTACTTTTTTTTCAAAGTTAACTTTTAACTTAACGAGTTAACGAAAAAAAATACGAATAACTTTTAACTTAACTTAACTTAATTATTTTAAAATAACTTAACTTAACAAGTTAAAAAAAAATCGTTAACTTGCCCAGCCTTGATAATATGCATAGGTAGCGGTAGTTTTGTTTAAGACCACAAGCAGGGTCGCAGTTTTAAACATTTTGTTTTAAAACATACGATTTAAACATATTTTTAACAATCAAGATTCTATCTGTGTGTGTTAAAAACAAAATGTTTATAAAGCGTGTTCAATACATTATGCTTAAAACTATTAAAGTATAAAAAAAAAGCGGGTAAGTGGATGTCACTCTGCTGTACAGTAGGTTACAAGTGGGTCACTTGTATAATGGATTGTATTAAATTTGAATTCAATGATATCATATCATTGTATACGAAAAACGAATCTGAGCGGAGACGGTTTGTCAGTCTGGATATTTTATATTGTTATTATATTTTATTATAGCCTGTAAGTTGAATTAAAAATACATAAATAAATATAAATAAAAAAATATATAAATATATATGTATTATAAATTACAACAAAATAACTAAAATTGTTATTTTTATTTTTATTCGTTTATATTAAACAAACCGTTAGAAATTAAAATCCCGTTTTTAGTGGTTTTTGGTAATTTGTCGCTGGACTTTTCCGAGGCATTTAACAACTGTTGAGAAATCGAAAATGACCTTTCTAA
>NW_021758832.1:0-948 GCF_005508785.2 Acyrthosiphon pisum
TTCCCGGTAACCCTGTGAGGGCACACCATGAGAAATATGGTGTGTCGCCTCCTGTGGGCCGAGAAAAGCGTGCCACCACTTTAATTGTCAGCCCAAATTATTATTACGTAATTGCCATGTGTCGGCCCGACTTATTATTTTGCGCTTGCCATGCGTCCAATTTTATTATATAACGTTATTACGTGTCAATTTATTATATTATATTGTATTTGCCAAATTTTATTATTATTTAAATGATACAATCTCACTTATATTAGTTTATTATACTTATTCTAATAGCCAAACTTTAATTATTATATATTTTTTTATTATTTCTCTTTCCCCCCATAAATCTTCGGCATTCATTTGCCGTTGCGTGTGCAAAGCCTATGAGTTCCACCGATGTGGCCCTCGGGCCACCACGCGGTGCGCCTCATAGGTCACGGCCTAAGTGTTCCCCTTCGGTCGTGGGTGGTTTGTGGTAGATTAAAAAACTACTGGAAGCTCACACTATACAGTATACGTAATTACATATAGTCATATACGTATATTGTCTATACACCATTTACATGGGATTTGTACGTAGCGTAATACATTGTGTGCCTATAAGTACCTAAACAGTGTGTTGTGCTACGCCAATAAAATTCCTGGTGGTGTCATATTCCATTCACACGCTCATCGGGAATCGGAATCAAGTAGCTCAGCACTATCGGAGTACACTCGGAGGCGCATTACAATAATTTCAGTGAGGACTAAGTGCCCACTGTTAATTTTCTCGTATTATGCACCTTCAAGAGACGCTAAAACAATAGACGTCTTCCAGCGATCAGCATAATTCGAACGAACCGTATACACCGTCGTTTCGTCATCGTCGTCGCCGTGTTCAGCCCCGCCGTGACACACAGAAGTAGGTCAAACCAACGGAGTGGGGACGGCAGTAGGTCGCATATCAAAACAACACAACTACAA
>NW_021758833.1:0-1175 GCF_005508785.2 Acyrthosiphon pisum
CAAATAATTCAATTTTATGCAGTTTAATAATATTTTTATCAAATTCTGGATTATAAGTTACAATTGTGTTTTTTTTTAACATAATATACTCCCATCCATCCAATAATGGACTCACTTTTAAATTTTTAATCATTTGGACAACTGTATTTTTTCTTATTTCTATATCAAATATTAATACATCATCCGTTTGAATTTGCTTTTGAAATCTACTATAAAGATAACCGAGGTCCGTTAAAAAGTAAAACAATATCATCTTATCATAATCTGTCAATATTTCTGACACACACACACTCACATGTAATTTATCAGTTAATATAAATATAACCATAGATTAAAATTCAAATTCAAAACTAAAAAAAAATAAAAGTTAATAAAAACCAGTAACAAAGTCAAAATATAACACTAAAATAATCAATACACATTTTCATTTGTACTGCACTATTCCGATTTCGTACTACACTAATAGTGTCGTACTGCACACTATTTTAGGCCGTTTATTACTGTTTATTACTTGTTGTAATATGAGTTAACAACTTGTGATTAATATTTACGCAGCAGTTGTAAGCGGCACAAAATTTAAAATTAACACAGACGTAAACGTGTATTGACTATTGAAGTTTGAATTCAGATTCAAATCAAACAATGGCATGAGTAAAAATAATTTTAAAAAATGGAAAAAAATTCAGCGTTATAAAAAAAGTATATTTTTCAAAATCAAGAGATCTGAAAATATCATTTGGTTACGAGTTGGACGCTGAGTTTGAAATTATAAATGTTACAGCAAAAAGAAGAAAAATAAAAATAAATGAAATTAGTGTATTGATCCACGCGTAAAACTCAAAACTACCAATATCTGAAACAAAATAAGATAAAGATCTGGTAAAACTTTGTGAAACAACCTACTATAACACTATTATGTATAATATACTATTTATATTATGGGCCAGATGTAATATAGAACATAATAGGTGCTGTTCTACTTAAGAGGACGTGATATCCGCATGTGTTGTCTCCGTCTTACAAGTGCGTAACATAGCAAATTTTACGCTCAGCAGAACACGTGTAGCTCCGTTAATTTAAGAATTAGAGTGAATTGACCTCTTATAAAATCTAAAGATAAGTTTATTATCTAGGTAACCTCATATGCTTTTTAGTGTATTTTAATTTTAACGCGA
>NW_021758834.1:0-828 GCF_005508785.2 Acyrthosiphon pisum
TAATCCCTAACCGTTATTTGTATTTTGTCTATTTCATTTTATTCTGTCGAGTGTTACCGCTGGGTTGCTACTCACCTCACGTAATCACAACCATTGTAAATTCAGCCCATATGCCTATTGTAACCATTATTACAGATTGTATATATTCAAATAAATGTTAAAAAAAAAAAAAAAAATTCTTGCCTTCAATCCAATTATGAATTAATCTTGGTGTGTACCTACTCTTTAAACTCAATACTCATTAGTCATTAAATAATTAATAATTATAAATGGTAGGACTGATAGGTATATATTTTGTCTATAACCATTCATCATTATAAATTATAATATAAGTTATAAATTATTATCAGGTGCGGATCCAGAGGGGGGTGCTAGGGTGCTATAACACCCCCTTGGTATGCTGCTTCCTGGAAAACAAATACTCTACACAACATGTATATTGTATTTTTCAGTAAGCTGAGGACATTTCTAAAAATATTTGGTACTAAAAAAAAATTCATAGGTAGTTTTTCCCTAACGCTGAAAGGCTAAAAACGCTTCCCTAAACAATATATTGAGAAACAAATTCACTTTTGCTAGGTTTTTTTCTTGAAACATACGTATTTCAACAAGTTAAGAACGAAGGTGAAAAAAATAATTGGCGGGAATCATTATTTTGGAAGTATTATATCCTTGAATCCTTCCACAGTTTGCGATTTTCCGTTTATATGCATGTGCACAACACTGTACTTTAGGTACTGCCGCGCGCAGGCTTTAAACAAATTTTGATTTTTTTACGTATCTATGTAGTTAAGCATGTGAAACGATGGTGAAGTCAGCATTTTGCGG
>NW_021758836.1:0-5657 GCF_005508785.2 Acyrthosiphon pisum
ATAATTTTGAAAACATATTTGAATTTAAATGGAATAAAAATTCACTTAAAAATTATTTTTTATAACTCTGACTCGAAGAAATTCGAAAATAGACTTCATAATAAATTCAAATATGTTTTCAAAATTATTATGGAAGTGAAAATTAAGTTGGAGGTCTATTTTGCTCCCAAAAAACAGTAGAGTGGAGTCCCCTAAGACATTCGAGATTATCAGATAAACAATGTAGGTAGGTACTATATTATAAATCTTATTTATGTAAATATTCTAAATCAGAATTAATAATTAGTAATTTCCAATTGGTAGGTATTCAAATTCTTAATGTCAAATAATAACAGTGAGTATATGTATACTGTAAGGTATCTATATACTGAATGTATTCGTATATTAATATGACAGTTTAGTATAATATTGATACGTAGGTAATACCTAATATAATATAAGTGATGTCTATTGCCTTACTGTATCGAATAAACCTCAAGATAATTCAAAGCGACAATGGTACGCATATTATATTAATTTATAAATCTGATAATCGAATGACAATAAATACGTGGTGAGTACCTACTTGATTTTGGATTCGAGTGCTTAGCCAGATTTATTATGTCCTACGGCATCATCTTGCATAGCTATGAGTAGGCTTCAAAAGCACATTTTATACTATATATAATATAATATAAAATACACTATATACATATAAACGTACTTACACCTACTCTCTGCCAAAGGCAATCTCTAATTTTTATCATAATGATTTTATTGGAAATATGGATAATGGGTTTATATAACGGTTTTCAATCAATTTAACAGGCTGAAGTGAATTTTCACTTTATTTTAATCTAACGCATAGACATTTAAAATAGTCGTTTTAAGGGTACCTACTTATGTCCAACTATCCAATAATTTTCATAAAACAGAAGAATACTTGCGGTAAATCTGAATAAATATAAAAAAGAGTATGTGACATTAAAATCATTAAAATAAAATAACCTGAGTTTCAATAACTTATTTTAGCATTAATTTCAAAAATAGTAGGATTGTGTCTGGTATAAATTATAATTTATAAAAATATATCACCTATAACTACCTGTGATATATGTTAAAAATGACTTCGGTCTACGACATATGTAATATGATGTTTGTAACCTAATGAGTTTTTTTTTATCACAGATTTGCTAAGACAATACGATGTTTTCCCTGACTTTTCATATCTCTGGAAAATTCATTAAATACTATTTCTTACAGCTATACGTTTAGTTCATGACAAAGTAGTAAGTACTTTATCAGTAAGATTCAAACCATGAACAACATTGTCTGGTTTTTTTCAATGGAACGGAAGAATTTTTGATTTTAATTCAGACTGTGTAATGCACAAATTACAATACTTAAACACTAATTTTAAAGAAAATGTAAAATGTCGTTTTTTTGATTGCCCTTAGATAGATTTTCAACTATGAAATAATATTTTGAGTTTTTAAAATATTTGGTATTATTCAATGCATAAATAAATTAAATACCTATTTATTACCATAGTATTAGCACCTTAAAAAATAATGCATGCTTAAAGTAAAATACGGTATAAACCGTACCTATATATAACGGAAAACTGTATTATTTTAGATTATTATTCAAAATGTAAGTTTAAGGGAACGTCCATTATCTTATATTTGGAGATTTGTTATAGACAGTTCAAAATATCACCTATAATTTCTACTCACGAGTCACGATAATAATTACCCTAATAATAATTAATATAATAAAAAAAATGTACTAAAAATGTTGTAACTAGAACAGGTAGCATTTGAGTTCATTATACATTTATATGACATATTTAAAATCTTATTATTTCGTTTTCCACGCATTAAGATTTTTCGAGATACCTTTTTTAAGTTTATAACTTTACTATATTATTTAAAAAACGTTATTAACCTTTTTTGTCAAACACATTTCTCGGGCGTGGCTACTCGTTGGCGCTATAGTATTATATAGGTATTATACCTAGGTACGTATAACAGCTTTAATTAATAGTGAACGTGCTAAATATAAGCAGCGTTTCTGCGTTCGAAAAATACTGAAATGTTGCTCTTACGACACGACGTATAATATTTTGACGGAGCTAGTGCGTGGGCAAGCAAATATTATACATCATTATCGTGTTGCTATCGCTCCGTAGCCGCTGCTTAACAATTTCGACATTTCAGACTTTAGGGTAATAAGAATTGTTATAGGCCTCTGTTGACCTATCGATAATATGCTAATTGTAGGTACTCTATAATAGTGCGAAATCTCGTACCAAGATTTAGTTCAAAACGGTTGAGATGAAGGAGTGCCATGGCCCAAAACAAAATTTCGCATCGAAAATTCAATGAGGTGTGCTTAAATTCATATTTATATAGGTCTATAATAATATTGTTATAATATTTTAATAGGTATCGATCCTTTATTAATACATTATGTCGATTGCGTTAGTATCTATAGGTAGGTTAATTTTATAGGTAGGTAGTATAGGTTTATAGTAGGCCTATATTAATTTTTTAGTTATTAAAAAAAAAAGTTTTTAGAAATAATCATACGTATTATAACTAAGTAGGTAAGGATATCAAATTGAATTCGATGAAACGATAAACACTATATCATAACCTAACGTAATTATATAGATATACCACACGTATGCTGCAAGTACCTATAGGTATATACCTCTAAATTTTTTATAACACAAAATGGTTTATCCGTATGAGAATTGCCACAAAAACATAATATTATAATGTTTAAAATCCCGCAGATAAAGTTTATTAATATTTTATACTTGGGCATAAAAACTATAGGGCGGGAGAGGACTAATTGAAAAACTGGGAGGCTTTAACTAACCTCTTCACCATAATATAGTGTCACCTACGTATAGTACCTATAGACGGTCGGTCGGGCACCTATGTATGAAAAACAATTTGTTTTACGTTCGCGGTGTTAATTTTGCGTTTAACGGTCGACTGGTTTGTGCGTACGCGATGCGAGCAAGCGTACACGACATTATTATTATAATGCATTATAAAATGACTACAACAACTCCCGACGATCCTAAAGTTTCTCCGAATACCGGCGCCAACCACCATCAAACATAGGTACATTATAATGATAATAGGTATATATATATTGTATTATATTGTATACAGTGTGTTCAAAAAGTTTGATAAACATAGTTTTTCTTCAAACCAAATCAATACACGACTGAGCTCAGATTTTTCAACGCTTGTGAAAATATTTTTTAACATAAATAATATGTTTGTAGGCTGGATACAAAGTTTATTTGTTTCTGACTGATTTTTCGCTATGGTTTCGTTGTCATAGTTATACTTATTAATTAACAAAAACATTCATAGTTATATGAATATAACATTCATTTATAAGGTTCATAGATTTTTCTTGTACAGGAAAAATATCAACTAGCGTACTATGATTTTGTATTTGAATTATTCGAAATTCACTCCATATTTTATAATATTACTTTCCTCACCATCTCTCCGGAAGACCGGAACCCATCTCTTTTAGATACAATTAATACATATAGATTATCATAATATGATATGAAATACTCAAATACAAAACAGATAATCTGCTAACGAAAGCCCAAAAAATGTTCTATATCCTTATAATATGTACATAATTTGTGTATAATAATGTTATAAACAAAAAATTGCTGTCTGGGATAGTACCACCTACTTAAATATAAATTATAAATTTTAGTAGGTTACCTATAGATGTTTAGAGGTTCATTGTTTAGTCATTCGGAGAGGATATTATGGAATGTTGTATTTTGATCTTTCTTCATTAAACTGATTCTACATTCTAGTAGTAGGTAGATGTTTTATGGATATTTCAGACCCGCAAGTAGTGTATGGTACGGGCTCTGTTTTATCCATCATGAGATGTTTATATGGGTATGACAGGTGTGTCCTATCCTTACGCGCGTCAGTATTATATAATGTCCTGTTTTCTAGTAAATTTATTGGGTCTATCTTTGGTACCTATGTTTTATTTCTCTTAATTTATTGTCCCTCGGTGAGTGCCATTTCATACGCCATGCGTCGGTTATAGTATTATTATAGTTGCTCTTTGAGGTCATCTTTGGAAAAAACTAAAACGTTTCGATGGTTTTGTTAGTCGTTGTTTGTTTTGCTGCTGTGCGTCTGCTCGTTCATTCCCCTCTATTCCGACGTGGTTAGGTTTCCATGTTAGTATTTAATATGTTGATATGTGGTGTGGAGGAGGTGGGTGATATCGTTGGTTATTTCATTGTTTGTGTGGGGGTTTTGATGCTTTCTAATGAAACGTTGATAATTATCACAAATGCAATTATGGTCTTAGTTTTGATGAGTAAAAAACTCATATTTTGTAATATGGACAAAAAGCCTATATGTAACACACTAATAGTGTTAAATAACCAATGCAGTCCAGGCCTTGTATTTATTATAAAACATAAAAATATCGTATTGATTATAGATTATAGGTTATGATGTTGTGATATTATCTCATATTATTGACTATTGTACCTATTGAACGCCTCGGCGCAGTTGTATTATATTATTATGGCGTTCATATATTTTGTCGTCCGCCCGCCCTTTGTCTTATTCGCGTGCGACGTGTCATTACTTAACTCGTTTTGGGGATATCTGCCAATAATATTATAATGTAGGCCTGCAGGCTCGGTTCGTCGGCCGCACCGGCTTTTTAGACACCGTTTCCTGTTCGGTTTATACCGACGTTTTCTATTTACTCCCTTTTGAATACATTTTATTCTCGCAAGGGTTTCCGAAAAGTGTCATTGTAAAATAAAAAATGCCAGGCAGCTAGGTAGACTTTTTGACTCCGATTGCCGTCAAAATATTATAAAACTATAATACTATTAATATTATATTAGTGGCAGAACTAAGGGGAGAGGGGAGAAGCCGAAGATTGATCCCCGGGCGTAAAATTTTAGTGGGCGTATTTTTTTTTGTGAATCTTTATTTAATGCTTGGTGTTAGAAGTGAAGAAAACATTTTTATTTCACATAATTTGTTTATGATGTAGTTGTGGTTATGGCCACGTTCGGAGGAATGAAAAACAAAAAATAAAACCATACCTACATGGCGTAAAATAATTAATGGTCATTCCATTATTAGAGCGCTTCGCTGCGCGATCAGCCTACGTCGACGGTCGACAGTACATAATATTATTATAGACTATAGACACAGATATAATATCATTATAGACTATAAACATAGACTAATAATACAAATTAAATATAAACGTATATTATTAATAGTAAATATAAACGTTGAAGTCGGCGCAGGGCGACGACGCGGACAAAAAAAGTACAAAATTAATTACCACAGTGAAAAATTATATTCTGCCATATTTTGTCATTTGGAAGCGCGGCCGGGTCTGCCAGCGTACGGAGTAACCAGTAGGTAAAGACCAAGGCTGCAGGGCATTAACGAGTTAAAAAGTTAAAGTTAAATTAAAAAGTTAATTTAATTTTGACTTTTTAACTTAACTAGTTACTTTTGGGTTTTCATTAGCTTAACTGTTATAACTTACTAAATTTCTTTTTTAATTAACGTGAAATTAACGAATTCATTTTTTATTTTTAGAAGTAGGTTAAGTCAATTTATTATATTTTA
>NW_021758837.1:0-1611 GCF_005508785.2 Acyrthosiphon pisum
TTTTTTTCAACTCAACATTTAGCAGTCAATTAGCAACAATTTGCAAGACTATTTTCACAATTTGCAAGCCTTTAGTTGAATCATAAAATAAAAAAAAACTATGGGTGGGGCTGAGGACATGTGTCTCCAGCACCACCCTATCATCGAAAACACATTTTTACATTTTTCTTGAACAATCATTTAGCAATCAATTAGCAACGATTTGCAAGGTAGTTTTCGAAAATTGCAAACCGATATTTCATCCGTGATATGCATTTCCGAAATTTGCACATGTCGCCAGCCCCACCCCGTACCGATATAATGCGATTTTCGACTTGCGAATCATGTCAACATTTGCAGCTAATTAGCAACGATTTGCAAGGTAGTTTTTGAAATTTGTGAATGTGTTTCATTGTGATATTTTTAAGTTTCTCAAAACTTGATTCTACTGCAGCAGAACTTGAAATATCTTCTCCGTAACCGAAAATTGGAATCATTACACCAGACCATAAAGGCATATATTTCATTGTTTTAATAAGAATTGCCATCAGTGTGCGAGCATCGTATTTAGTTTCAGCTGAGGAGAATATTTCATCGAACTGTTGTTGCAAATCAACAACACCAGTTGATGTTGCTTCAGTTAAAAGACGTTTGTGTTGTTCACAGGGAGTTTCTTCATCATCGTTGCTTTTTCCATTCGTTTCATTAGTAAGAAATATAAATAAAGATAATAACAATACACGTATTTCATTCAATGTTTTGCATTTGATTAACAACCCAATCGCACGAAGTACCATTTCTCTAGCCAATCGAGTAATTGATTTTAACGGTGTCCATTTGCTGGCTATTTTGATAAAATGCGCGACGTCGATTCTAACAAAACAGTGTGGAAGCCTGTGAGAATCAAATTCAGTCTCCTTAAGTAATCCAGCACAAGCTATCATATAGTCTTGAAGAGTTGAGTACTGTATGAAACTTTTAACTATAGCAGATAATAGGGCTATGGAATGGTCACACACCGCTTCTTTTGGTTTTGGAATATCACAATTTAACTAATTTTGTAACCAATTTGATATAGAAATTTTTGAATGACTATCACTAATCATATTGGTTACCAGGGGTGGATAGGCCCATAGGGAAAAAGGGATTTTTTCTGTGGGCCCCCGTCTATGTTTATGTGGGGGAGGGGCCCCATTTGGATATACACAATTGTTTTTTTGCAAAAAAAAATATTCACCAAATAGAAATAATTTAAACTTAAAACTATTTTATAGATTCTGAGTGAAACGATGAATGTATTGATTTTACAATGATGTGTGTTTTTTTTTTGTGTCTGTGTACACGATAAGTAGTCGAAATAATGCTTCGGTTTTCAACTTCAGTATAATCGATAATTTTTCACAAAATTGAATTTGGTTTTTGGTGTAACTTTAAAAAAAATGACCGTAGATACATGAAATTTTGACTGGATGTTTATATTAGCATTTTCTATACACCATAACATTTTCAAAATATTTTGACTTATTTTGAGCTCTTTACGGACATTTTCATTTTCCATTTTTTTTTTAGTTTTTTTTTCTAAAATTATCAATAAAATTTTATTTGTTGGATAAAAAAGCTTGAAAATTTAAT
>NW_021758838.1:0-989 GCF_005508785.2 Acyrthosiphon pisum
TTAAAAAAAAATTGACCTATAATAGGTAACTATAATGAATTCCAAATTAATCATATCATAATATCTATTAGGTACTTATAACGCGTTATACATCAACAAAAAACCGTGGTACTATCATAGATATATAATAGTATACTTTAGAAGTGTCAAGTACCCACAAATAATATTATACAATCACAACAAAATAACTAAAATAGTTATCCTAGGTTTTTAATATGTAATTTCGTCCAAATTTGTACTTAAAATGACTATAAAAATAAACTATGTAAATGTATTTTTTAGATTTTTTGATAACAGAATTAATTACTTACGTGGAATCTTGTTTTAAATTTTCAATTCTTAGATACAAAAATTGAACATTTTATACATTTTTAACTACAAAATAATTTTTCAAATTAAAATTTGATCTTTAAATGCTTATAAAAAAAAATTGTGACAATGTATTTTTAATATTTTTCAACTGATATTGTAACAATATATCAGGAGCTTTTTATTAAATTTATACACTTTTTGGCCAAACAGATAAAACTTAATTGATATTTATAGAAAAAAAAACTAAAAAAAAATTAAAAACTGAAAATGCCCGTAAACAGCTCAAAAAGAGTCAAAATATTTTCAAAATTGTATGGTGTATAGGAAATGCTAATATAAACATTCAGTAAAATTGTCATATATCTGCAGTTATTCGTTTTTGAATTAGAACAAAATAAGGAAATCGCTACATGAGAAATCGAGTGAATACCCAATGTTGTAAAAATTTGAATTTCAAACGATCATAAAAATTTAATTTGACTTTCTTATAGATATTTTTTGTTTGATAAAGGTAGATAATCTTATAATGAATCTTGTATTACATTTTAAAATCTTAATCTAAAAAGAAAAATTTTTATGATTTCTAACTCGAAATAATTTGCAAATTTTCGAGATTTTCCATATTTTGTCATTTTTGAAATTTAAATGCTTATAAAAAAAACTGTGACTAACGATTT
>NW_021758839.1:0-805 GCF_005508785.2 Acyrthosiphon pisum
ACATCACATAAGCCGGCGTGTAGGTACCTATTAATTCTAAAAATAACACACGAGTCGCCCAAGTGTCATACATAACCGCTGATAACACACTGACACCGTTAATATTCGATTCTAACGAGTTTTTCATATTATTTAGGATATTATTTCGATCTACTATAACCTATTCGTGATGCTTTTAGGCTATTCAAAATGGTCAAACGCTGTGCTATCTGCGGAATTGTGGACAACATCGATGGCGTTTCAGTACACGGGTATTTACAATTCCACACATCACGTTGATGCATAGCAATGTAATAATAATATGTCACCTTTAGATTTCCAATTGACGTGCGTCGTATTGAGTGGGTGGCATTTGTGGTGGACCGCGGTTTTGCTGTGACCAACACATCGAAGCTGTGTTCGAGGCATTTCATTCCCGGCTACGTTGCAGGCAATGCACAACGCCGATGTCTGCTCCGCACAGCAGTGCCGTCTTTGGTGAGTGTATATAATAGTGTATTGGTATATGTATTCAATAAATATCATGTACACCATGACTCTATACCCGTCTGGCTGGACTTTTAATACTAATACTGTTGTGTACTCTCATGAGTTTGATGTACCTACTGTGTATTTCAAACTTATATGAATACCTACACTTATATGTAGAGTGCAATACGTTTTTAAAATGTAAGTCATTGTTGTTATTGTTACGGTAATACACAAGTACATTAAACCTAACCAACAAAAGATTAGATCAAAAGTTAAAGTTAAAGTTCTGTATTAAATTACATTCTTTTTACTACTACTACTACTACTACTACTA
>NW_021758840.1:0-823 GCF_005508785.2 Acyrthosiphon pisum
AATTGGTCCAACAATGGTGCGGTCAAGCTTGGCTTATCCCTGAATACCCTTTTGATACTTTGCACGACCTTGCTTAGATCACGGCGCCGGAACCTCCTTAGCTTATTGTCCTGTGTCAACACAAGAGGGCTCCCTTCCAGTTTTTCTGGTTTATATTTGTTTAAGCTGTTTGATATGGCGCCGGATACCAATAATATTTCGGTTTTGTTCATCATAGTGAACTCGAAATCCACTATGAAGAAACGGATCTGTGAACTAGAAATAAACACTCATAACATTTAAATTTTTTATATATGTATATTATTATTATTATATATATTTTTTTCCCGTTTGTTTTTTTTTTTTTTTTATTCTTCGAATAAGTGATTAACCGAAATAATCCGTCGAGCAATAACATCTTGTAGTATCTCCCCCACTTCTACACACACCGATCTCTCTGCGTTCGGTTGATTTATTACCGCGTGTATAAACGCCGTAACAGGTATCATTGCCCTGTTTAATACGTACGGGTTCAACGGCATACTCATTTTTCTGTTCGCTTCTCTGACATGTAGTTTAAAACATCCTACACAAATTCTATTCCGTCTTATATATTGGTGGTGAGGGCCGTTTAATAATTCATCTCTAAGTTTTTCAAAGAAATCAATTGCTTGTAGTGTTAGTGGGTACTCCGCCGACAGTGGTGTTTGATTGCTCATGGTGTATTATACGGTTTTATATATTTTGTTTTGTTATTATTATATTTTTCTTCTTATATTTATCTGAAAAATAATCAAATTATTTATTATATATATTATATTTTTTACGTTTTATTGCCATTATG
>NW_021758841.1:0-974 GCF_005508785.2 Acyrthosiphon pisum
AATCATACACTAATCACCTATTAACAAATTATTATATTTTAATTAAATTTTAAATATTTGTTATTGTAGGTATTTCATTGTGTTATTAAATGGGTAAAACATGATTTAGATCAGAGAAAAAATGTTTTGCCACAACTAATGGAACATGTACGATTGCCATTATTAAGGCCTGATATTTTAGATAATGTGGTGGAAGAACCTCTTCTGAATAATTGTCCTAAATGTATGGTATTTGCATAAATATGCCATCATTATGAATTAATATATTTTATTAATTATTATTATAATAATGATTTTAGGTAGAGATTATGTATTTGAAGCTATGCGTTTTCATCTAAAAAAATCAGTTCAGCAATTCACCATGCCAAAAACAATTAGTTGTAAACCTAGACAATTTGGTGGTTCTCAAAAAGTATGATTCTGTTTTGATTAATTTATCTTCACAATTACATCGCAATTTTAATTATACCAGGTTATCCTAATGTTCAATCAGTCTGATACATTTCCAAAGTGTTATACAGAATGGTATGACCCAGTAAAAAATCTACGAGAGAATGCACCAGGGATAAATGATTGTCGTCGGTCAGCTGGTCTTGGAATAATAAGAAATAAATTTGTGTTTTCTGTGGGCGGTAAATCTAAATCTGTTTTTATGCTTGATGTATCTTTAAAATCACCATCTTGGGTTCAAATGGTCAACATGTTGGTTAGTCGAGATTGGTTAGGAGTCGGAGTATTAGGTGATTTCATATATGCTGTAAGTTATATCAATATTTTAATTATTTTATACTATTAATATTATATATTATTTTTTAATTCTAGGTTGGTGGACGTGACGGCTACCGTAATACTGTAGATAGTGTAGAGGTCTTTGATGTCAATATTCAAAAATGGAAAATGGTTTCGAGTATGTCAATTGAGAGAAGTAGTGTTGGTGTTGGTGTACTCAATAATCATTTAATACGCGGTGACTA
>NW_021758842.1:0-1004 GCF_005508785.2 Acyrthosiphon pisum
ATTCAGGGAAGAAATTAGTTCTTTTGAATATATTTTTACCGTAGCTCGGGAGCACGAATGGTATTAGGATCTTAATATTACAAATAAATAACGATTGGTCTAAACTATTATAAATACAAACACATTTATTATTACTTACAATATACGAACAAAGTTACCAAAAATGTAGGATTGTTCGGAGTTCAGGTGCGCGTGATGGAATCGCAGCGAACTGCCTTTTCCTTACATAGCGATATTGGCCGGAGCCTTACAATCATAAAATATATAAGTGGCACCTAAACCAGAGGGGTTTAATATATTATAGTCAGTGCATAATATGCCTATTGTGCATATTATGATGCTTATAAAATAAACGTTGTGATGTAACATACGTTACAATATAATATATACATATTATAAATAAATAATTATAAACTGAAATAAACATTTAAAAAAAATAAATATATTTAAACTCACTCAAATACAAAAACGTATTTTTCATGTTTTAAACTATACAATCAATATACCTACCTACATTTTACATAATCATTTTTACTTACACCTGTTAAATTCTGGAGGAACACGGATGGCATGTGCCATTAAGTATTAACATCGCATCATTCATCATTTATGCAGTACCTATAATATTAGTACCTATATTATATATTAACAGTGTATCATTAAAAAAGTGTATACATATTAAATGTTTATGATCTATTTAGTAAAAAAAGGGGGGAGATTATTGTCGTTGGTACATAGTACCTACACTGAACTATACACACGGGACCCGACATAGGTTTACACAAAACGATAAACGCATTATTATAGTTTATTACATAATGCGTGCGTGTATTAAAGAGACGATGTTTGAGACATTTGGCGCGAATCAATCGCCCTCAATGACGTGTATAAATTATACACCTATAATCGCACATACTTAATACCACACGACCATTATCAATTATCATAATATACGATTTCCGGAATACGTTGAAAAACGCGCGTGTGAAATTTAAAATCCAATA
>NW_021758843.1:0-823 GCF_005508785.2 Acyrthosiphon pisum
ATACATAGTAATAAGAACATTTACTGAAAATTCATATCCATAGCTTCAGCAGTTCCGGCTAAGCGATGATGAATCACTCAGGACAAGTCTTTTTATATATAAGATAAGTGTAACGTGATAATTTTTAATATCAAAACACAATACAATATTCAAATGACTGAAAAAATGAGACAATTACTTTAGCAGCTTATTATGACTCAGAAACTTGAAAGTTTACTCGCGTTTGTACCAAACGTTGAGTGTTTGGAAGTATTTGAAAACTTTTTGTCTCCAAATAGTTGTTTTTGATGGAAATTTTTTTTTTTTTAATTGGGGTGCCTAATATGGGGACCTAATATGGGTGACATCTAATCTTTATCTAGGACGTCAAACTCCAAAACGCGTCTCTGAATATTATGTAATGCACTTCAGTTGTTACTCACAAATATGTCAAGAGTATAAAATTTCCTAATGTGTTACATTTTCTGATTAGCTAACCGGGTGATATTTTTATCACTGAAGACTCATTATTGCAAAAAAATGTAAATTTTTTTGAAAATATTTGTTTACATAGTTTCAAGTTGCTTATAAAACAACGTTTTTCTTAAAAAATTATATTTTTAAATATTTTTTATCCTTATAGTTTTTTAAGTTTTTTACTTTTTTGAATGACAACATTGGGTTTTAATTTTATATTTCAAAGCAGAATATTTTTCTTAGTATTTTGATACATGAAAATCGAATTTGGGGCGAGTAGTTTATGAGTTATAAATATTCAAAGTTTAGATGAGCGGAGTGGAGTAGTACGGGGTTACCCCGCGAAATTGTTGTCCGCTTCTCCGCT
>NW_021758844.1:0-753 GCF_005508785.2 Acyrthosiphon pisum
CTATGTACATTGCAGTATACTGGTGTACAAAGAAAATGCTCGAAACCGAGACCGCCTTGGTCATCCACACTGCCGCTAAACCAACCTACCTATCTACTGAGTTGTGAACTGGAGTCAAATCTATGACTCTTAAGCAGTTTCGCCTAACGCGAGATTTGCGAAAAAAATCGAACCCTTCGATGCATGTATTTATGCCTGTATAAAGTGATACCTACTCGACGGCGGCGCCGCGGGCCGTCTGCTTTCCGCGACACCGCTCCGCCCCGGGACTCGTCACCGTGAAAGTGCGGCCGCGCGCGGCCTATAAATTTAGCGGTGAAAGCAAATACGTGAATACGAAAAAATCTGAATTAAATTGAAATAAACTAAATTAGATATTAGATATTAATAGTATATAATAAACAAATCAATAAATAATAATAAAAAAATACAAATTTCTCGGTAAATATACCTTTTTTTTTCTGATAATATTTTCTATTGTGTATAATAATTTATATATCTTTTTTTTCCGATAATATTTTCTTTCGTGCATAAAAGCGGAGACCGGGGAGACCGCCCATGGAATTTTTTCATTGGCCCTCGTTTACGTCGACTTTAAACCAAAGACCCGGGAGACGCGAACCGAATTTTCTCATTGGCGGTTCCCTAAAAAGTACAAGATTTCGACACGGGCGGCGCCACACGGGTCTCCGTTTTATAGTTAGAGACTAGCTCTCCGAGCGTCGTTGGGGGAGACCCCCAAACCCCCCCGAG
>NW_021758845.1:0-533 GCF_005508785.2 Acyrthosiphon pisum
CAGTTTCAATAATTTGCTAAGTGCCTATATTGTACTAAAGTGTATTTTTATATTTGTATGCAGATTTTATTAAATATAATTATAAATTAATTATTTGGCATAATTCTAGTTTAGCAACCTATCGATTTTTTAGGTTTTTTTTTTTTTAAAATATGTGTTTTTAGGTGCTTTATAAGAATCTAAAATAAAAAAAGGTCGGACGGACTTCGTTTGGAAGTTATCGGCGAAAAACTTCAAAAACTTCATTTTTTCATTACGCGCATTTTGTTTAAAAAATATACTTAAAATTGACTATTTTTAAATTTTTTTTTTTTCAAAATGTGTAGTTTTTAACGCTTAATAGATTGGTAAAATCAAAACTTACCTAACATACTTATTTTTGAAGTTTTTGCACGTAATATATTTTTAAATTTTTATTGACTCGGTGGAATATTTCTACTTTACCGGACACCCTTTTTTTTGCAATTTTTTTTTGAAACTAATGTATTTAAGCACGCTGAAAACAATGGTGAAGTCCCAATTTGGCGCACGGA
>NW_021758846.1:0-724 GCF_005508785.2 Acyrthosiphon pisum
TTGAAAAGTTAAATTTAGGTCCTTGTTATTTTTGTCTTGTGGTACCATAATGAGCAATATTGATAATATATCTTGAATTGTTAATACAATTTAAAATATATTTTAATAAACTTAAAATAGCATATCACTTGTTTTATTTGTTTCATCCATTATCCCTACTGAATTGTCCTACAGTAATTTTGTAAATTTTATTATTTTAACTAAATAAATTATTGAATGTAATGAATACCATGTTATTTGTAAGTTTATTTTACTCAGTTGCCTATAATGATATGCTTATTAAAATTTAAAAATATTTTAGTATAAGGTGGTGATAAGCAGTGCTCGACTTGGGGGGGGACGCAGGGGGACGGAGTACCCCAACTAATTTTTCAGAAATTTTAGCGTACCCCTACTCTTATTTTGAAGAGGCACGCACGGGACGCTGCATCATTCTGCATTTTTATCAAAATGCACGTGATCAAATCATAATTTTACTTACCATAGATTTAATAATTATTTATATAATTAGTATTATTATTTAATCAATTACCTTTAAAATATTATTATTTAAGATAATAAAGAACAAACCTATGATAAATTATGGAACTATTTAAATAAATAGGTAGTTAAAATGAATTGTTTTTATTTAGTTACTTTTGAGTTTGTTATTATATTTTATAAGTTGTAACAAAAATATACAATATATTTTTATGTGATTTTTAGAGTGGGTAAATAGGGGGTG
>NW_021758847.1:0-815 GCF_005508785.2 Acyrthosiphon pisum
TTTGAATTTATATATCTATACTTATATTATTTAAAATAAAAAAATGAAGGGGGCCTTTTTTTAATTTTGCACACGGGCCCATTTTTGGGATAAACCGCCACTGGCTTGTAGGTATATACAGGTTGGTTTTTTTTATCACTTTATAGTTTATAGTTTATAATATTATTTTCTCAGTAAATGTATATGTCTTTTAGATTCTGAACGAAGTGATGAATGTATTGATTTTACAATGATGTGTGTTTTTTTTTTTTTTTTTTTTTTTTTTTTTTTTTGGGGCCGACGACAACTTTTGGAGCAGTAAAAATGCTTCCATTTTCAAAAGTTGTACCTTTTCTGAAAGGAAAGTGAATCTAGTTGGGACTTTGGGGGGTCAAAAGTGAAAATTTCCCAATACTTTTCAAAAGCGGCAGGAAAAACCTTAAAAAAATAACGGAAAAACGCGAATTTTTACGCAAAACCAATTTTTGACAAAAACGAAAACTTAATTTTACTGTAACTCAAAAAATAATTATTGTAAGCACTTGAAATTTGCAACAGATGTTTATATTAGCGTTGTCTATACAGGGTGAAATTTTCAAAGTGTTTCGACTTTTTTTGAGCTATTTATAGACAAATGAAATTTTCAATTTTTCTCAAGTATTTTTTTTTAAAATAACGATAAAAAATTTTTGGTTGGATAGAAAACTTTGAAAATTTAATACAACGGTTTCTTATAAGTTGTTCTCACAGTGATAAAAAAAAAATCCAAAATCGTTAGTCACAATTTTTTTTTATAAGTGCTTAAAGGTTTAAATTTATACGAAATATGTCAAATT
>NW_021758848.1:0-892 GCF_005508785.2 Acyrthosiphon pisum
TAGACATACCTATTATAGATATACTTATCTATAGTATGAAAACAAAATTGACCCATAATATAGGTATCAATAGTAAATTCCAAATTAATCATATCACAATATCCATTAGGTAACGCGTTATACATCAACAACAAACCGTGGTACTATATCATAGATATATAATAGTATACTTTAGAAGTTTCAAGTACCCATGAATAATATTATACAATCACAACAAAATAACTAAAATAGTTATTCCAGGTTTTTTAATATGTAATTTCGTCCAAATTTGAACTTAAAATGACTATAAAAATAAACTGTGCTAATGTATTTCTTAGAATTTTTGGTAACAGAGTTAAATATTTACGTGGAATCTTGTTTTAAATTTTCAATCCTTAGGTATAAAAGTTGAACATTTTATAATTTTTTAACTACAAAATAATTATTCAATTTTAAATTTGATAAATTTTGTCAAAATTTCAACTTCAAATGCTTATAAAAAATAATTGTGCCTATGTATTTTTAATATTTTTCAACTGCTATTGTAACAATGTATCAGGAGTCTTGTATTAATTTTTTACATTACAATTTTATCATGTATAGAAAATTGAAATATAAACAACCAGTGAAAATTTCATGTATCTACAGTCATTCGTTTTAAAGTTACACCAAAAACCAAAATCAATTTTCTCGAAAACAGATTTTGCGTAAAAATTCCCGTTTTTCCTTAATTTTTCTTTTGTTTTTCACGGCGCTTTTGAAAACTATTGGAAAAATTTATTTTTGACTCCCCAAAGTACCAACTAGATTCACTTTCCTATCAGAAAAGGTACTGTTGAGAAAATCCAAGCACTTTTACATTTCACATTTTTACATATCTTTTCAAATACTTTTTTTTTTTTTTTTAAAACTC
>NW_021758849.1:0-913 GCF_005508785.2 Acyrthosiphon pisum
TTAGTTTTATTATTCCGCGGATTTTCGTATTTGACTGTGCTCTCAATTTCTGTAGTACTAGGACAGTCCATCGATATCTCATCCGTAGCACCATCCACTTTGTAGTCCCTACTCTTACTACCATTTTTCGCGACTCGCACTTTTGTGACTTGTGTGGAACTTTCGTATACTTCTGAACTCTCAATTTCTGTAGTACTAGGATAATCCATCGATTTTCCATCCGTAGTACCATTCAAATTGTAGTCCCTATTCTTACTATCATTTTTCGCGATTCGTGTGGTGTGCCCTACTGTACCAGTTATGTATTCATATTCTCTGTTGCTTTCCGTAGCCTTGACCTCGACTGACCTAATTGTCGTTACGTTAATAACATTTGGTTTTAATCTATTGTTACTTCCACTTTCTGTACAATCTACTGTAAAAGCTTCAACGAAATAATCGTACTTTCCTAAAGTCTCTCGTTCTATCGTTCCATCTAATTTTTCTACTTCTGCTATACAGGATTTTTCTAACAAATATTCATTTCTAGTACCCCTAATATATCCTTCTAAAATCTCATATGGTGTATTACATATAAACCTTAATGTCCCTATATCACACCCATTATTCTGAAATTGTGGTACTGTTATCCTATCCCTTTGGTGTTTTGCTATTCCTACTATTTTTCCCTTATCAATGCCCGTGTTTATAAAATACATTTTTGTTGCTGATATTCCCTCAGCGCTGGCATTTTGTCATCGAGTTTATCTGCTTTTACACGTATCGTGGTCTATAATAGCAATCTATAATATATATATTTTTTTTTTTTGTTAATTATTATTCTGAACGTTATCGCGTTCACATCCCACGTCGACTTTTATTATTATTTTTTATTTACTACGTCTATAAATTATTACATATTAATATTATCTTA
>NW_021758850.1:0-1276 GCF_005508785.2 Acyrthosiphon pisum
TACTACATGTGACCCAACCTTACAGTAGTAAGTAGTAAAGTAGTAGTAGTAGTAGTAGTAGTAGTAAAAGAGAGTGTAATTTAATACAGAATTTTAACTTACAACAATAAAAAGAAAAACTTTTAACGGGTGTGTGTTGTTCATTCATATTAAATATCATATTTTGTTGGTTAGGTTTAATGTGCTTATGTGTTATACCGTAACAATAAAATCAATGACTTACATTTTAAATGTGTATTGCAATCTACAAAAGTAAGTTGTAGGTACTCAAATGCAATAAGTGCATTTCTATGAGAATTGTATTATATAAATTGTAGTATACATGGTGTGTTATAAAATCCAGTGCACCTATATTTATCAAATAAATAACAATGCAGTACAAACAATGTTAGTTGTATAAATAAAGTAAACAAAGTACTGAAATGATCTAAGCAGTAAGACAATATGTGAAATGAGAAAACACTTATCCCGTACACGTCTTGTGAATTGTATAGGAGAGGTAATACCTACTTAGGTAATACCTACTTTGTGTAGTAGTAACATTAAGAAAATGTGTCAAGTGTTCCATTTAGGTCTATATAGTAAAAGTTGATATATTAGTATAGTTATAAGTTTATAAGTATAGTTATAATTTTAGTCAATGTATGAAAATAAGCTCAACCAGTGTTTGATATGCAATTGAAATCTGAAACAGCAGTAACACAATTGAATGTCGTTCAAGTTATTCTAGAATTTCATTTCTATAAAATTATAACCAATATAATAAGTTGAATGCAAGTTTTATGATCGACATTTAGTTTTTAAGAATGTTGTATACTATAGTAGTAAAGTAAACAGTGCATATAATATGTATCTAAGAGCAAAGTGAATAATAATTAAGCATGTAACAAATTTTAACCGTAAGTTAGACACTACTTATTGTTATTGGAAATTATAACATACCTATCTAATACATAACTTACAAATAAAGGAGAGTAGACCTAGGTCTACAAGTATTAAAATAATATAAACATTTCTAAGAGTACTACATGTGACCCAACTTACAAATGATCTAGATCAGTAGTAAGTAGTAAGTTAGTAGTAGTAGTAAAAGAGAGTGTAATTTAATATAGAATTTTAACTTAAAACAATAAAAAGTAAAACTTTTAATACATATTTAATAAAATCTTGTGTTGGTTAGGTTTAATGTGCTTATGTGTATCACACAACTCAGACCTAAGTCAGTAGTAGATAGTAGTAGTAGTAGTAGTAGTAGTAGTAGTAGGAAAATGTATTG
>NW_021758851.1:0-405 GCF_005508785.2 Acyrthosiphon pisum
GAAACGATCGAGTAAACAATCGTAACATGGAGCCTTTTCACAGGCTGCTGGAACTGGTGCCATCTGTACACGAAACCCATTGTATTTCATAGTAAATCATTATCTTCAGAAGGTATTTCTTATAAAAATTTACGAATATACAATCTATTATGAAAACAAAGTTGAATATTTTATTATAGTATATGTATTTGTGTGTGTGTGTGTGTGTGTGTGAGACTCACTCAATGATTATGTTCATGCGACCAGATATTGTAAGTTAATAACAGCTATAACACTATGTTACTATCGTACTTTCATCATCCGTGATCCAAATGTATGTGAATAAGTAATTTTTTTACTCTATCATGTGGATGTGATTATAAATAATATCTTCCAAATCTGAAATGTTTGTATAATCATACGATT
>NW_021758852.1:0-1433 GCF_005508785.2 Acyrthosiphon pisum
ATAAAAGATGTTTATGATACATCATAACACTCAGTATCTGAATCCCATGTAAATTAATAATATTTTTACTATTTCGCCCCCCCCATAGCCAAAGTCTGGAGACGCCCCTGGACTAACATACCGTCTCCGCAATCGTTTTTCTTATACAATGATATTATATCATTGAATTCAAATTTAATACCATCCATTATACAGTGACCCACTTGTAACCTACTGTACAGCAGAGCGAAATCCACTTACCCACCTTTTTTATATTTTATACTATACATACTTTAGTTTTAAGATTAATTTCAACATTTGTATTGGGCTCGTCCCGTTTCATAAATAAATAAATAAAAAAATTTAAGAAGACGCTGCTGAAGAAACTGATTATAATGACCAACTTCAAACCGCTCTAGTGTCAATGCCTTACAATAACCGCAATATTATAATCTCGGGCAGTAGAGCTTATGTCAGTGAGTGGATTATCAAAAAGGTGAAGTACCTTATTAAAAATGTTCTTCCTGCATTTCAAAACTATCTGCTACTTATCCTTTAAATTAACATTTTATAATTCAAAAATGCCAATACGATGAATGAAACATATTTTATTCGGATAAAGAAACGATAGATTTGTATAGTTTGATTATAGATCTATTTAATTATAATTTCTATAAATATGAATATAAAAATAATGCATTTGGTGAATTGTATTCATTCGTATCTAAAAATGTACCTGTTGGTAGTTTAGTTTGTAGTGAACATGATTTATTTGAAATTTTCCTTAAAATAGCTTGTAAACTTTTAATTTACCTATTCATATTATGTAAATCATATAAATCAGATTCTAAGTAAAGGGGAAAAATACAACTGTACTTTTGATCCTGTAAAACCTTCTGCTATTTTATGTCATGAAAAATATTCCAAAAAAGAAAAGGTCTTGCTGTGGCATTTATAATAATTCTTTGTTTACTTAATTATATTTGTACTATGTAAATTATTACTTCATTTATAGATTTTAAGTTTTATGGCAAAATAAATATTTATCGACATGTTAAATTAAGTATATTACTTTTATTTTATTCAGTAAGTACCTACATGTATTCAGAATACTAATTTAAAATTTTTGTAATTATTACAATAGCATTTATATCGATACAATAGTATTAATATCGATTATCAACAAATCGATTACTTAATAATTACTACAACCGTCGTGAGCGCTAGAATCGAGCTTAGTATCGAAACGTTTCACGGGAATTGCCTTTCTATTTAATCTCTATTACATGCCACAAACAAACACCTACATTTAATAACTGTATATTGTGCGCTCAAATTCCGCCGCCTAAGTTTTAGTGATACTTTACATACATTTGTAATTGTTTACCTTTTGTCAACATTTTTTGTGCTCAAAATATAAATTTTAAGGAGTTGTATAACTAAAAATATAGTAG
>NW_021758853.1:0-1100 GCF_005508785.2 Acyrthosiphon pisum
GACCTGGAGGACAATCTATTATGGTTAAAAAATAATCGAGAACCTGTACACACAGTTATTGAAAAATGGACACTAACTAGTAGCTATAGATATAAAAAATTGTTATCGAGCGAGACAGAACATTCATATTTTAAGCAGTATCCTGCGATTAGCGATCCATATGGGTACCAGTTGGTTAGTGTAAAATATATTAGGGCATCTGTTCTTATAATTATAAGTTATTATTATTATTATTATTATTATTATTTATTCCTTAAATATGTTTAGTTAAAGGGTAAATTTTCTAAAAATGATATCAAAATCTGTACCTAACTTAAGAACTTAAAGCTAATATTCTGGTTTTATAGATAGAAATATATTTTGATAGAATGTATCCAGGAAAAGAAGTGTCTCTGTTTAATATATTTCCTAATTTTGTCAAAACTATATCAAATTATATCAATAAGTTCAAACCTCAATTAGAAAAAGATACAAAATGTGCACGATTGTTAAGAGAACTTAATACACCTACTGAACAAGGCAATTATTTGACATTTACATTTCTTTATTTAAATAAATGTATTTTCTTTGGCTCTTGGATTTTTTTTTTTTTTTTGGTAATGCACCACTACATGGGAGACGCACGTTTATCACATTACTTGACCCCCATGCAGTATCGTTTATTTATAGTTTACATCGTTTATTCCGGCTCGCACGAATCGCAGTTTGTACATGCAAATGTACATACCGCGGACTCCATGATGCCTTACACAGTTTACGTTTTTTACATTTTTTTTTTTTTTTTTTTTTTTTTTTTCCATTATTTCATTAGCGTGACTGCCTAGGACAGCCGGGGCATGCCCCAGACCGACCCTACATATTGTTTGGTCAGTTTAGCTTTTGCTTTTGTGTCTTCTCGGACCGGTAAAACCATTCATCCTAGACTTCTCGTCCTGTGCCTTTTCTTGAGCCGGCCTAAGCCCGCCACTCTCGATTCTCGTTCTGTAAATTCAGTCTGCCGCTGCGTCTGCCGCCTGTCGCGCCCTTTCTTTGATTTCCTTAAGAGTCAGGATCTCTTCTACCATTTTATAGAAGAGTCTGAAGGTCTCTTCTGCCTCACT
>NW_021758854.1:0-991 GCF_005508785.2 Acyrthosiphon pisum
TACAATCACAACAAAATAACTAAAAGAGTTATCCTAGGTTTTTAATATGTAATTTCGTCCAAATTTGTACTTAAAATAACTATAAAAATAAACTTTTTAAATGTATATTTTAGATTTTTTGGTAACAGAATTAATTACTTACGTGGAATCTTGTTTTAAATTTTTAATTCTTAGATACAAAAATTGAACATTTTATAAATTTTTAAGTACAAAATAATTTTTCAAATTAAAATTTGATAAATTTTGTCAAAATTTGATCTTTAAATGCTTATAAAAAAAAATTGTGCCTATGTATTTTTAATATTTTTCAACTGATATTGTAACAATATATCAGGAGCTTTGTATTAAATTTATACACTTTTTGGCCCAACAGATAAAACTTTATTGATATTTATAGAAAAAAAAATTAAAAAAATTTAAAACTGAAAATGTCCGTAAACAGCTCAAAAAGAGTCAAAATATTTTCAAAATTGTATGGTGTATAGGAAATGCTTATATAAACATTCAATAAAAATTTCATGTAACTGCAGTTATTCGTTTTTGAATTAGAACAAAATAAGGAAATCGCTACATGAGAAATCGAGTGAATATCCAATGTTGTAAAAATTTGAATTTCAAACGATCATAAAAATTTAATTTGACTTTCTTATAGATATTTTTTGTTTGATAAAGGTAGATAATCTTATAAGGAATCTTGTATTACATTTTCATGTCTTAGATTTAAAAAGAAAAATTTTTATGAATTTCTAACTCGAAATAATTTGCAAATTTTCGTGATTTTTCCATATTTTGTCATTTTTTGAACTTTAAATGCTTATAAAAAAAAACTGTGACTAACGATTTTTAATATTTTTCCTCTGCCTTTGAAACAATATACTAGGAGCCTTCTATTAAATTTTCAAGCTTTTTTATCCACAATAAAATTTTATTGATATTTTTAGAAAAAAACTAAAAAAAAATGGAAAATGAAATGTCCGTAAAGAGCTCAAAA
>NW_021758855.1:0-514 GCF_005508785.2 Acyrthosiphon pisum
TTGTGCGTGTGCCCTGGTACCTCAACCTTGGCACGTTAAATTTTTTCGAAGTGTTTTCGTACGAGAAGTACGACAGTTTTTCGTGTGGTCTGGGAGAGATTCCCTTGGCTCAACTTTTTGTACAAGTGAAGAACAACAATTGTGTATGTTTCGGGTAGTAAAATCCGGAGCAAATTTAATGTTTTTTTTTACCTGTTAAAATAAAATAATACTTTTTGTGTGTTTTGGGTGCAGTAAAAACCGAGGACGCAATTTTGTGCGTGTGTATACGAGTGAGTAACACATACGCGTTCGATTTTTGTCTTACGACAAGACAACGTTTGTACCGCGTGATTACGGTTATTTTGCTTACCGTGCGTATAGACATATACACCAAGGTGAGCAACGTTTTGTAATATACTTATATTTTAATGTTAGGATTCAGTGGCGCCGAACTAATTTTTTATAGGTGTAGCAATGTACATTAATTTATACCCACCCACCTACCTCTTTGTGGTATGAAACCTAAGCCGTG
>NW_021758856.1:0-1389 GCF_005508785.2 Acyrthosiphon pisum
CAAAAAATAAAAAATTTGGTACCTGTTTTAGTCTTATAATTTATCTTGTTATTTTTGTATTTTGCACTTATTTTAGTCGAACTTAGGTTTAAAAAATTAAAAAGATAATGGTCGAGCTGCACTCGGGTAAAAAGCAGGTAGTGGTCAAATTGCACTTGGGCTTAAAAAAAGGTATTCCAACAAAAATATCATGCATTTGAAGGGGTTAAACGTTTATAAAACACTCATTTCCCTTCCCACTTACAGGCTTAGGACTGACAATGATTTTAATCACTGCCGTGGTTAAAAATGATTGCTTTATACATACCATTGTCCATTACGTCAATATAATATCATAATATATACATATATTTAATCATAAAATATTATTATTGTCATTATTATATCTTTTTATTATTTTTATAACTAATTTTAATAATTTCTCCTCGTCAAATATTATTAATTTTTTTTCATTTTTATCATTTTTTGTAGTAGTAAACAGTATTCAAAAACTCTAGCCTGGTAATACGTTTTTGAGCATATAAGTTAATGTATTTTTCTATATTATTTATTTTTTTCTGGTACCGTTCAGGTAAAGGCCTTATTGTGTCAGTATTCTGCATTAAAATATATGTGTCTATTTGTAATTGTGTAAGTACATCAATAAATACAAATATATATGAATGTGGCGATGAAAATGATTTATTGAACTTTGCGTGGAAGGACTCACATGCATTAGTAGTTCTCTGACTTGAAATCGTATCCGAAGCCCAAATATGAGGCGGAAAAAGTCCATCGGTAGAAATATAATTATCAACTAAATAGTCACTAAATTCTTGAACAGCGGGATTTTCCGGGATAGTTGACATAAAATCATCTGTATAACATTCTCCAACTTCCACCAAATTTAAAAAAACTTAAACCAAATATATTTACACAGCCATTTTCCAGTTACTGTTTTAGATTTGTAATCAGTTGCAAGTCCTAAATTTTGAATTTTACGATACCATGATTGCCATAAATGGAATCTACAACCTATTATTATACATAAAGGAAACATTTCGTAGACCGCATTATGGATTGCTTGTTCAAAATCTGGTACAAATAAATTTGGCATGAATATTAAACCAAATTCTTTACATTTTTCAGTAATTATTTTAAACAAATTTTTATACGTTTCTATAGTTTTATTTGGAAGTAAAGCAAAGATTAATGGTACATACTTTGAACTGTATGCAATGTGACTATTTGATAAAAAAAATTTGGGCAGTGTGAAAACGTGCCATCCAAAAAAATGATCGTTTTTTCACATATATATTTTTAAGTCAAAAGTTGATAGGTACTTAATAAATAATAAATTTAACTGGTTACATTCTGAATTTTAAAACAATTAACTTTTTTTTTTAATTT
>NW_021758856.1:3207-4412 GCF_005508785.2 Acyrthosiphon pisum
ACAGGTATATAACCAATTTCATTATTCACATAAGTCAATAGCAGTGCGTCAATCACAGTTCCATTTAACCAGGAGTTGTTTTGCAATTTACGAAAATCTTCACCATCAGAGTCACACACTTAAAGCCTTCACCCGAATACACACCAACTATATACTGTTCACTTAAACATGGAGAATAATATTTAATATCAATGAACAAATGGTTGGAATATCGAGGTAAGTTTAATATTTTATCCTGTCTATTTTGATCATTATCATATTGAACAACTTTTTCAGTACTTTTATATTGCCTATCATAACTCAACCGTTGAATATTGGTTTGACTAAAATGACTTTGAACTCTATTTGATCGTTTTTGCCATTGATCTTCAACAAAGATATTCCTTGGGTCACCAGGGCAAAATGCTTTACCATCATCCAATTCTGAACTATTCTGTTTACATTTTTTATTAGACTGTGAACTCAATAATGCATTATTATGGTTATATATTTCGTTATTTTTACGTTTGTACAATACCCTCGGTATTTTATCTTTTATTTCTTTACACACAGCTTCAGTGTAAATTTGAATTCTATTAACAAAACGACCAAGTTTCATATTTGTACTTTTTCAATTCACAAGAATTGGAATTTCATCATCTCACACTGTCTGATGAAGGACATTCTATATAAGTTCATTCAAATGTTTAAAACATTTTAAAATAATAATTACTTGCATGTTCTACCGATTGTGTTTATAAATGTTTGTAATAGAGCCGGCTCTTTGGCTGCTCATTTTCCAGAGCAGTGTTTAGGTTAAGATAGACACCGTTGAATTTTAAATTTATAACTACCTAGGACTTGAGCTTACTTATAGGCGTTAGTGTTTGTGGGCTAGCAACTACGCTAATGGTCTATTGTTAACTGGTAAAGTACCCACTGTTTTGGACTTGTATAGGCAACACATCATACACATTCTTATCAATGTCTGAATAATGGATATGTCAATAATAAACGAGTGTGAAGTTAGCAATTAACCTAGCCATTGATAAGGAATTTCCCATATTGGCCATTACCGCTTTGTACGATGAGTTGCCTATGGTATGCCCCTCATCCACTTATATAAATCTTAATAAAAACCATAATAAAACTTAAGCCCAAGCACACGCCACATAGATGGCGTTGTATTTATATTAAATAATATAATATAATATAATCTAGCATGA
>NW_021758857.1:0-806 GCF_005508785.2 Acyrthosiphon pisum
CATGTAAATGAATTGTTACAGAAATCAGTTTAGTGCATTTTGATAGACAATGTTTTTAGTTTTGTTTTCTGGTGCAAAAATAAACAACGAAGACGGTTTGCCAACACACGAACTGGCAACGTACAGCTGCCCGTGCGAAAAACATGGAAATTCCAAATTGATCCTACAGACTTCCAATGATTGGCCTTGCGGTTTATTGATTGTCATCGCAAAAGCCAATCGAACGGGAAACTGAATCCGCTTAAACTGAAATGGAATATCTGTTGGAATGATCGGAATTCGTGGGATAAGGACTTCCTCTCCTTTGAAATTGCCCTTGATGATCGTTGATTGTATTACATTGTAATGTAACATGAAAATTGTTATTATATTCTTATAATAATAATAATATTCTTACCATTGTAACCATTACTGTAATTTTTAAACTATAGTTAACAGATCTAATCGTGATCTGCTGAGCGCAAGAGTGTAAATTTGCTATGTTATGCACTTGTAAGACGAAGACAACAAATGGCTATATAGTGTCCTTTTTAACTATATAAAATATAAGTTGCTAGGGTTTAAAAGGCCCAAACTTACGCCCTTTTAGCACAAAATAATTTTAACATTTATATACTAGCCTTTTTAACTTTGCAATATTCAGCGAAATAGTTTTAATCCTTGATAGAAAACAAGTTTTGTTTGAGTTGATGCGGAGCGTCTTTCCGAGACGTCCGTGATCGTGTATACAATGCGTTGTGTATCGTTATGATTCGTTTTATTATATAACCAATAAATAATGTTTATAATGATCGGGGCAAGTTATC
>NW_021758858.1:0-760 GCF_005508785.2 Acyrthosiphon pisum
ATTTTCAAGGCTGGGCAAGTTAACGATTTTTTTTATTTCGTTAAGTTAAGTTATTTTAAAATAATTAAGATAAGTTAAGTTAAAAGTTACTCGTATTTTTTTTCGTTAACTCGTTAAGTTAAAAGTTAAATTTAAAAAAAAAGTAACTTAACTTAGTGTTAAGTTAAAATTTGCTAATTTGCAAAAATAAAAATTCCAGACACATAATATAGTTTATTAGATAGTTTTTCTGGTATATTTCTACTTTACGGGACACCTTTTATTTTGCATTTTTTTTTTTTGATACTTATGTAGTTAAGTACGCTGAAGACAATGGTGAAGTCAGAATTTGGGGCTCAGACTTAGTTTCGAAGTTATGACACTTCAAAGTTAGTATATAATACGTTTAATAACTTATAAATGTCGCGTCTCCAAGCTGGCCCAGTTGTGGCCCAGTGGTGGTTTACACAGCAAATAAGAGGATATTTTCGATTTTAATGTCCGAGCGAGCGTATCGAGTGAGTGGTCACGCTTGCAATAAACGTATACTTTAAATACGATATTTTTGAAAACCTATGTTCACCCGTGGTGGTTTACACAGCAAATAGGGGCATATTTTTCTATTTTAATGTCCGAGCGAGCGTAGCGAGAAATCAAGCAATATAGGTATTTAAGAGTTTATTATATTAAAGTTAAAACGTCAATTTGGCTATAACCAGTGGCGCCGAACCCTATATTCAGGTAGGGCGGATGCCCTACCACATAATATGTAGGTGGTGGG
>NW_021758859.1:0-1192 GCF_005508785.2 Acyrthosiphon pisum
TACCAGAATGTACGCATTTCCTTTGGTACTCTTCGGGAATGGTCCCAGATGATCAATATTTATTGTCTCGAACGGACGGTCACCTGGACTGATTGGGTGCAGCATACCAGCTTGCTTCCCTCGTGACTTTTTGTATAGGGCACACTCAGGACACATTCCTATGTGCACTCTGAGATATCTCCGCATCCGTGGGAAGTAGTACCGTTCTGTAATTTTGGCATAAGTTCTATCGACTGCAAAGTTACCACTGAGGTCGTGGAACTTGATCGCCAAGCTCTTCCTCATGCATTTAGGCAGCATCCAGAGTTGCCGTGGTCCCGTTGCAGTTTGTACTCGCCTATACAACACTCCGTTTATTACATTATAATTATTAAGTAGTAACTTACTCGGTGTAGGTCCCTCTAGTGATTTGATTATACCCATAATTTCAGAATCACTATACTGCATACTCTTGACATACTGTTCTTCAGTGAGAGTTGTGAGTACTTCTAGACGGTTAGCTATAATCCCATCCAGTGTGTCCGTACTGTTCTCAGTGGGGGGCTCAGCTCAGTGCATCTACATGAGCCATTGCTGTACCAGCTCGGTGTCTGACTTCTACATCAAACTCCTGCATTAGGTCGAACCACCGGGTGATTTGTGAGTTAGACGTTTTCAGGCCATTCATATAGACTAACGCTTGGCAGTCTGTTACCACTGTGAAATGAATTCCAATTAGCCATTATCTTAGTCGATCCAATGACCACACTATGACCATGAGTTCTAGCTTGCTGGATTGGTATTTACTTTCGGCTTCATTAGTCTTCTTACTGAAACAGTGTACTAAGCGTAATTTACCGGAGTCATCTTCCTGTAACAGCATTCCTGCTAGTCACAGACTGGAAGCGTCCGTGTGTAATTTAGTTGGGCGAGTAGCATCAAATAGCGCCAGAACAGGTTCGTTGAGCAAACTTGATTTGATTTGTTCAAATACTGTTTTTCCGCTTCACTCCATTGAAACGCTACTTCTTTTCTGGTCAGGTTGGTGACGGCTCTAGCCTTTTCAGCAAACTTTGGTACGAAGCGACGGAAGAAGTTTGCAAGTCCCATGAACCGGCGTACGTCATGCTCGTTCTGTGGGGCAGGAAATTCTCTTATCGCTCGTAGTTTGGTGGGCCCTGGACGGAGGCCATCAGCTGATAATACGTACCCC
>NW_021758860.1:0-1235 GCF_005508785.2 Acyrthosiphon pisum
TCAACAAAAATAATAATCAAGTGAACAAATGCCTAACTGTTTAGTTATAACAATATTAACAATATTAGTTTATTATGTATTATATAGTTATAGTTTGTATATTGGTATGTATGTAACTGACATAACATTCATTGACATAATGCTTGTAATGTTACACTGAAGTAAACATAATCATGAACAATAATGATAGCAATAAAGTAAGTTGTAACTCAGAGTTAGCCAGTGTATTAAAGTAATAATTAAAACAAAAAGTAAAGTACATGTCTTTAATTGACATGACTTTAATTTTTAAATACATAAAGTTCTATTTTGTTTATTAATATTGGACTATTTAGAATCTGTAGCAGTATTTGTATGCTACACTAAATCTATATAAATGACTCACATAAAAACTGAAATATATACCAAGTACCTACTACATGGTACATTAAATATTTATTTGTTAACCTACAATCGAGCCATTGTCTAACGATTTAGGTGCATTGCTCAATAAAGCATATTATTAAAGCAATAGCCGTGGATGTCAATTAAATATTATTATTTATCAATTGTCAATTTATTGCTCATGATTAAACCTACCTATAGTATATATTAATAATAATATATTGTAATACACTCCATAAATCTACCTACATAAGTAACATCAAACATCATATCATTATACACTTTAACTACCAGACTTTACTGAAATATATGTAGGATATGTAGGATATGTAATATTAGTTTATTACTATACTATGTGTAGCTTAGCTATATTCAAGTATAAAAGAACCTTTCCATATAATTCAAACCAAGTAAAATAATTTATTAATTATTAAATATCTTATTTCATATAATACTCTCATAATTAAACCTATATATCAAATAGGTAGTATACAGTCATATCATTATACAATTTAATCGCCAGTCTTTAGAATATGTAGCAGTATTTTAACCTGACTAAATGTGACTCACCTAAAAACAGTAATATATTATCCTCCATAACATTTTTATTTACCAAATTTGAATCCCTAAACCAACTGTAATATATTATTATGTAGGTACTACTATATTAAGTAGGTTAGTTATATTACTATTGTCTATTCAAGTATAAAAGAACCTTCCAATATAATCCACCAGCCCATGTAAAATAATAAATAGTATATTCATATAATACCCAAACCTACCTATATAAGTTATATCAAATTGTATATAGTCATATCCTTATACAATTTAGTTTTCAGACTTTAATTAAA
>NW_021758860.1:1335-3132 GCF_005508785.2 Acyrthosiphon pisum
TGTTTGATGTTACTTATGTAGGCAGGTTTATGGTGTGTATCTATCAATATATTATTATTAATGTATACTATAGGTATAGGTTTAATCACGAGCATAAAATCAAATTGATAAATTGACAATTGATAAATGATAATATTTAATTGACATCCACGGCCATTGCTTTAATATCTGCATATTGTGCTTTAATAATATGCTTTATTGAGCAACGCACTAAATCGTTAAATATTAGGTATATAACATAATATGTAGTAGGTACTTGATATATTACAAATGTTAGGTGAGTCATTTATATCAATTTAGTATAGCATAAAAGTACTGCTGCATATTCTACATAATACAATATTAATAAACAAAATAGCACTTTATGTATTTAATTAAAACTAAAATGTATAAGGATATGACTATATAGAATTTGATATAACTTATATAGGTAGGTTTGGGTATTATATGAATATACTATTTATTATTTTACATGGGCTGGTGGATTATATTGGAAGGTTCTTTTATACTTGAATAGACAATAATAATATAACTAATCTACTTAATATAGAAGTACCTACATAATAATATATTACAGTTGGTTAAGGGATTCAAATTTGGTAAATAAAAATTTTATGGAGGATATTATATTACTGTTTTTAGTTGAGTCACATTTGGTTAGGTTAAAATACTGCTACATATTCTAAAGACTGGCAATTAAATTGTATATTGATATGACTGTATACTATTTGATATATAGGTTTAATTATGAGAGTATTGTATGAAATAAAATATTTAATAAATAATAAATTTGATACATTTTTATTATTTTACATGGGTTGGATTATATGGAATGGTTCTTTTATACTTGAATAGACTATAGTAATATAACTAACCTACTTAATATAGTAGTACCTACATAATAATATATTACAGTTGGTTTATGGACTCATATTTGTTAACTAAAAATGTTATGGAGGATAATATATTACTGTTTTTAAGTGAGTCACATTTGGTCAGGTTAACGTACTGCTACATATTCTAAAGACTGGCAATTAAATTGTATATATGATATGACTGTATACTATTTGATATATAGGTTTAATTATGAGAGTATTATATGAAATAAAATATTTAATAAATAATAAATTTGATACATTTTATTATTGTACATGGGTTGAATATGGAATGGTTATTTTATACTTGAATATATCTAAGCTACACGTATACATTGTAGTACCTAATATATTACAGTTTTTAGGTGAGGTAATGTATAGGTAATGTTGGTAAATATACATTTGATGGAGGATTCAAATACTGCCGCAGATACCATATAATACAATATTAATAAACTAATATTACATATACTACATAATATATATCAGTAAAGTCTGGTAGTTAAAGTGTATAATGATATGATGTTTGATGTTACTTATGTAGGTAGATTTATGGAGTGTATTACAATATATTATTATTAATATATACTATAGGTAGGTTTAATCATGAACAATAAATTGACAATTGATAAATAATAATATTTAATTGACATCCACGGCTATTGCTTTAATAATATGCTTTATTGAGCAATGCTTCTAAATTGTTAGACATAGGCTCGATTGTGTGGTTAACAATTAAATATTTCACATACCATGTAGTAGGTACTTGATATATATTTCAGTTTTTATGTGAGTTATTTATATAAATTTAGTGTAGCATACAAATACTGCTACAGATTCTAAACAGTACAATATTAATAAACAATATAGAACTTTATGTATTGTGTATTTATGTATTATGTTATGCCAGTTACATACATAC
>NW_021758860.1:22011-23025 GCF_005508785.2 Acyrthosiphon pisum
AAGGCTTTCGTAATAATTTCGTATGTATTCACGGAATCCCAGATGAGATATTAAGCGACCAAGGGACTGAATTTCTATCGAAATGTTTTACAGACGTTTGCAAATTGTTAAAAATTAATAAAATTAAAACTTCAGGTTACCATCCAATGACCAACGGTGCTCTCGAACGATCACATAAAACGTTAGCAGAGTACTTAAGACACTACGTGAGTAAAAGTTTAGACAATTGGGATGAGCTTTTACCTTACGCCATGTTTGTATACAATTCAACAGAACATACGTCCACGAGATATCAACCTTACGCATTATTATATGGTAGGGACATAAATATTCCGGTTAAATTAAAATCAACTCCAGAACCCAGATATAATTATGACGATTACGTATACGATTTAAAACAAAAACTTCAGGAGGCTCACACGATAGCCCGGAGTAGGTTAATAAAAAATAAAGAAGTAAATAAACGATATTACGATAAAAAAGTAAAAACGGAAGAGTTAAAAATTAATGATATGATTTTACTTAAAGATCATACTCAGAGAAATAAATTAAGTCCACTTTGGAGGGGACCTTACGAAATTCTAGAAATATTAGATTCTGAAAATGTAATTATATCGCGAAATCGTAAAAAAATAACAGTGCATAAAAATGATGTTAAAAAATATTACGAAATCGACGACAAAAATGACGACGAAAGCGAATAAATACATCGCGAATAATTAATTAAAAATTATATAATAATAAGATAGTGTTAGTGTGTAATAATTTATAGACATAATAATTTATAGTAATAATAAAAAATAAATATAAATAATAATAAAAGTCGACGTGGGATGTGAACGCGTTAACATTCGGAAATAATAACTAACATAAAAAAAATATATTATAGATTGCTATTATGGACCACGATACGTGTAAAAGCAGATAAACCCGATGACAAAATGCCAGTGCCTGAGGGAACATCAGCAACAAAAATTCATTTTATAAACACGGGCATTGATAAGGAAAAATAGT
>NW_021758860.1:23125-26471 GCF_005508785.2 Acyrthosiphon pisum
AACCAATAATCTTTCGAAAATCAAATATAAACTCTCCTCTACTGCTTGTCAAACGTATACATAAGTTAGTTTAAGTAAAAATCATCCACGTCATATAAGTTGTTCTGTGTATAAAACGAAAGCAGTATCACAGCAAAGATCGTTACAGTACATCAGGAAGCAACTTCAACATTAAGAATTCAGGATAAATATTCCTCTAAGTCCGTTATTCGTCAAGAATTCATTGACAATCAAATTGCATTATTAAAACCTATCTCTCCAGCAAATTAATCAAATTCGTTTGAAATCTCAGAAATAAAGAGCCCAGTCGTCATTGAAATTTCTAAAAATGATGAATTTCCTAAATTATTTTATGCTATTCTAGAACTTTGTGTGCAAACTGTAACAGCTTTTAGTCAAACATTTTTATTTTTTTTTTTGAAGAAACCGTTTTATAATAGCCTTGTGCCAGTTATACAAATATATGGAAAAAAATACAAATATAATAAGCCTATTAGAACAAAGAATGAGTTGGAAAATCTTTTAGAAAATATTGATATTATTGAAAAATGTTCTGGAATATTTGGACTTGTCTATACAAAATGACGTATAGGTTATTTTGAAGGTAGTTTAGAAGAAGATATTCATATGTGATCTGGCAGTCAAGAGTGGGCAGTAAATCAAGATTTCTAAAAAAGTAAATAAGGAATTTATTATTTTTTTTATCATAATCCTTTTTTAAATTGTTTAATTTATTAATGACAACATGGGTACATTTTTAGGTCTTTATTTTAAATCAGAACTTAGATTGAGTTTTGTACGATTATTTTATGATCACTGATAAGTATTTAAATCTTAGGTGAATGGAATAGTGGTACAAGGATACTATAAAACTAGGGACAGGCAACTTATTTATATAACCTGAAAAAATATTAAATTTACAGTACCTATTTGCTTGTAATATTGGATTTAAAACACAAGTTAAAATTAATTTTAGAATGAACATTTCACATATCTACTACATTCTTAATTTTTTTTTTTTTTTTGACACCTGTACATCAGCATTATAACATATTATGCTTTTGAATTGACATTCATATTATTATGCTCAATACATGAATATCATTGGAGGCCAAACACACAGCTTTAATTAGTACCGGCATAGAATATGGATTCTATTTTTTTTTCTCATTTGCTATTGATTTTACTTCTTCAATTACACATTTCTACAAAATAAACAATAATTACTTCAATGAACAGACATCAAAAATTATTTTAAAACAACATTTATGAATGAATTTATAAATTACTATTGGTGGCGGAAAAATGGTGGTTCAACCTCCTCTTCATCAGCATCAGTTATGTAGCCAGGTAAAGAAGAATAATGTCCCAAATCCTAAATAAATAAAATAAAATAAATTTAATATATGTGTATATAAAATATATTTTATTTAATGCTAAAATAACAAATCATTTATGTAAAAGAACTAAAACTAATTCCAATTATAATAGGATATGGTTATCTTTCAACACTGACACTTGAATTTAGTTAGATTAAGTTAGAACTTACTAGATTCAATTACCTATAGAACAAGATACTGAAGCTGAAATTTGATTCATTTTTACTGTCACAGAAGGTGACGACAGACACAAAAAATAAAAATATAAAAATAAATAAATAAATTATTGTAAGACTAATAGATTAATCGCTCTGCTCAGAACCTAAAATTTACTTATAATGTTATACTTTTATACATTATATTATAAACGAAGTCATTTTATATTATATTATACTATGCTATACATTTTTGATATTTTGTAAAACTATTATACTTATAATATAGTTATAATTATATCAAAAGCAACATAGCAACATTTTGCTTTGCAATGTTTACTTTTATTATTTCATGTGTTATTAGATTATCCTATTGTAAAGTAGATTATAAGTGTTATATATAAAAGTAAAGTCGTAAAGGAAATAAAGGAATAACCATATTAGATAATTTACATATAAGAATAAAATCGTTTAAATTTTTTTACTAGATTTGCGAGATATTAAGTTTTAAGAATAGGAATATATCTAAATAAAAAAGTAACGTGGTTGACAGGTATACTAAAAATGTATATTAAGAATCATATATAGGGTAAGTTGATAACATAATATAATAAAAGCGTTAGTATTTAAAGAGTAGGATAGAGGAATTATTTTATTGTAAGTTAACATAAGAAATGTTTCGATAAATAAAAGTATTTAATGAATAACAAATTTTACATAAAACGTAACGTAAATAACCAAATAACAAAAGTGGATAGAACAAATATAATATATCTGAATTAAGATTTTAATTTCGAAATAAACGAAGTTAATCTAATAAATCTATTACGGCAAATCGAAGAAGTCGATTTAGGTAACTATTTTTCAAATTCCAGGTTTGGAAAGATACCTCTGTCAGCAAAACTTGTTCAAAAATTTACACTGTGCACTCTATACGTAGTTGAAACTTTAGAAAAAGAAAATTTTAATCAATTACCAGCACAAAATAATTTTGAGTTAATAATTTCCCAGCGAACAGTAGCGTGCATACATAAATTAAATAAACCGGAAATAATGGGTTTCTTAAATTTTTGTAATATACATAGTGACATTTCAGTGTTAATTAGTGAATTCAGCAATCTTGCAAAATTAGCATTAAAAAGTTTTAGGAACGACGAAGACGTTGAAGATAGCTTAAATGAAACAGATTTAACAAAGGATAATTTAAATGTTTCTGGTGAACAGATCAACACTAGTAATATTATTGTAGAAATTTCAGAAAAAACGTTAAAAAATAAACACAGTATAAAAATGGCGTTTAACCATAAACCCGATGTTTTCTCAGGAAAAGAAAACGAAGATATAGATAAATTCATAAAAAAAATTGAACTAATAGCTGTCGTGAACGAATGGAAAGACAAAGACAAAGTTATTATTCTACAACTATATCTTAAAGACTCAGCAGAAGATTTTTTTGAACAACTAAAATCAAAAAACGAAAATATAACATGGAACGAAGTCAAAAGTGTGCTACGTACGGACCCCTCTACTCCGCCCCTACACATAGTCATAATACACAGCATCGATGTCCTATAGTAACACGTTAATAGTTAGATGATGTCACCGCTGTACATAAAACCTTGGGGGAGCAATACTATAAACATTAGTAACAGTCTCAGCGTCTGCCAACGGCCAGATGACAAACCCGAATCGGTAAGATATCTGTGAGACCTCCTCGGAGCGCAGTAGATTCTACGAATCAGATATTGGCACTATGACAAGACGGCTGCGGGTATACTTGGTCATTTTACGACACCCCGCACCGACCAAAGG
>NW_021758860.1:26521-33396 GCF_005508785.2 Acyrthosiphon pisum
AAATATAAAAATATAACAATAATAATAATAATAATAATACACGACACACACACACTATGTCGGAACAATAATAATATAAGTTAAGCGCACAGTGTACGGACTGTAAAATATAATATCACTTTCATGACGATTTGCGCCTACAATGACAATATAATACTTGGCAATTCGTGCCTACTGAACAATAAAACAAACTGTCGCGATTAGCGTACACAATAAAATAATATGCAAAACTGTGGCGATTTGCGCCCGCAATAACAATAATATAATATTGGCAATTCGTGCCTACAAAAATAAGGGCTATATAATATTTCAAAACGAAACGGCGATTTGCGCACGTAATAATAATGTGTGTTTCGATTACACTCCGAGAAACAGGGCTGAAGATTCCGGCGGCCGTGCTAACTCTTGACGTCGACGGCCGACCGCTCATTATCTACATATTATATAATTCACAGCTGACACAATTTTAACATAAATAAACAATAATATAAATAACAATGATATATGTGTGCGTGTGTGTGTGTGTCGTTCGGTGATGTGCGCCTACGGCTTATCTACCGTCGTGGCGGCGACAATTAGTTATAATTTATTAGGTTCCATAGGTAATGTATAAACCTGGACCGTAAGACCGCGGACTGTGTAGTGTGTACGTTTTATTTTTGTCTCAGTGATATTGTTATTTGTTACTATTGTGTTATCAGATGTCTATAAATAGTATTAAAAACTATCTTAAATCCAATGTGTATTGATAGCAGGGGTATGAAATTCCGCGAATTGGCCGAACCGGGCGATTGTGGCCTTCAACACGGTTTCCAGGGGGGCGTGGCATACGTGAAATATGGAATGGTAAACAAGCCGACCCCGCGTACCGTATCCCGCCATAGTCTTGGAACCGTCCTGACCCTCCTGTCCTATGAAGGCCTGTGTATTCATATTTCATACTGTTAAATGCAAAATGTCTTAAAAATTAAGAATTATAATGTTATTTTTTTTTTAAATTGAAGTTAGTATTTACTATTTACTAAAACAGTGAATCATAATAAGTTTTTTTATTGAGTTGGCATAATAAAATGGAGCTTGTAATTATACATTACATTTGCATTTTAATCATTTGCAATATTTTTTATCGAGTAGACATCAATTATAAAATATGATGTATAATTATAGTCACTTATTCTTTGGATATATGCATCCTTCTTAAAATCTTAAAATTAAATTAAATCTATTATGATTCTGCTCCTAATTTTAATAGTAGTATGGTAGAGTGGAGTATTATTTTCTAGTGCTCATAAAAAACTCTAAAAACATGTTTAAAATATTTTGCATATTTTATCATATGATTATATTATTATTATTTATATTATAATATTATTCAATAATAGTTATCTTATAAACATCAAACTAATTTTGAAAAATTGTTTAGTTTTTTTGGTGTTTTCTTGTTTTTAGCAACTTGCTCATTTTTTCTTTTGCAAGTGAATATCATTCTTGACATAATGCGTTATGATATATTTGGTTAATATTTGACTGTGTATTGAGCAACCAACCTTTGTCAAAAATTTTGTTTATATATATTTCTTTAATGACTACAAATTATGTTTGAAAAATAAACAGTCAAAAATGAATAAGAAGTTTTTAAATTGAAATGCAACATTACAAACATGATCTTTTATTGGGACATCTAGTTATATGTATATATATTTAGATATTTTACAGTATAATCTAGTACAGTGCTTCTCAAATTATTTTGTCATGAGGCTCCCTAAATTTAGTGTAAAACTGTCAAGGCCCTCTTGATCAAAATTATAAATTGTTTTTTCTAAATTAGGTACATAGGTACTAAAATTACATGTACCTACCTACTATTTCACACAGATAAATTATTAAAATTTATAGTAAATTAATGTTTTAATATACTTTTGAAAAATATTGATAATAGTATTAAAATGTAAGTATTTAAACTTTTTCCATAAACGCTTAAAGTCTAAAGAAAATAAGCACTGATCTAGGATGACCATATAAATCTATTAACCATTTAGCATAAGGATATGTTTCTATCCCCTGCAAGATCTCTGTTAATAATATATATAATAATATATAGGTGATAGCATTGATTTTGTAATATACTATAAAAACTATGAATACCTATATTATAAAATCAATGGTGATAGGTACAACTGAGTAATTAATGCTTATAAAAAGGTATTAAAAATATAGGCATTTTGGTAACACAGAGGTTAGGCTATTTTCCAATAACAATACGATGCAACATGCTATTAATTTTATGTTCAACAACAGTTATTTGTTTTAAATGCAGTTTCAAAAACTTACATACATACATATTATATTATTAATATTTATTGTAAATTCATCAGAATACATAAGCAGTATAAAACTTAAAAATTGCATTTACTTGCCTAAATTCTATATATATATATTATGTATAAGGTACATAGTTACATAAGATTCAAACATAACTAATGTATAAATTATAAAACTAAGATTTGATATATGTATTAAAAAAAATTATAAAGCTGAAATTTAAAATATAAATATTATATATTATATATTTTTCGTCTAAGTTTATCAATAAATAAAAGCAAAAAAAAAATACATATACATAGGTACTATACATTAAATAGACAAAATATAACCTTAAGAGTGTGAAGTGAAAAATACATTGTTGAATACAGTTGAGATAGGACAAGTTTAATTTAATTAACTGATTCATTTTTTTCAATTAAATAAACTGGTTCAGACTGTACAGTGAATCATTAGATCATAAGAATCATAATTTATTTGTTCGTGACCGCCACTGACAAGTTTATTTAATTGAATCATTAATCAATTATAATGCGAGTTATTTCTTATCATAATTATACAAAATTAAATTAACTGAATAGAAACTAATTTATTATAAAATATTGTAAAATCAATACATTCATCGCTTCGCTCAGAATCTAAAATTAAAAATTTAGTTTTTGGACAAAAGTTCATAAAAATGATTAGAGAGAACGAGTAGACCATTTTTATGTGCAATTGTTCGAGAGGAACATAGGAAATAGCGAAGGATGTGTTATAGGGTGTGATGCCTGTACAAAACACCTTTAAAACCGTATGCCAGTGTATTGAAATACATAATGTGTTCAGAATTTAAGGTCCACTTCAGGCACGGATCCAGAGCAAAGATCTGGGGGGGCAAAATTTTTTACAACACTAATACAATTATAATAAAATTTTATACTTTACTAAAAATGTTGTCATAATAGTAGGTATAGGCAGTGGCGTAGACAAGGGGGGGACGTGGGGGTCAGATCCCCCATTGGCTTTTTATTACCTTAGTAAAAAGTATTGAGAGGAAGGGGGTTTTCCAATTTTCCCCTCCCATTTACCTATGTTGTTTTTTTTTTTTTTTGATCCCCCCCTTTCAGAAATCATGTCTACGCCACTGGGTATAGGTAATCAATGTGATAAATAAATTATTGATTATTTTATATATAAAGCGACTATGTGAAAAGAAGTTTAGATTTTGTTTATTTGTTATTTAGGTAATATATAATATTAATTTTTTAATTTTTTATTAGATGATATACAATCTATACACAAAGGCATAATAAGAATATGTGATATAATAAGTTTGAACATGAAAAGGGTGAGGGAAGAAACCATCCAGTGATCGCACTTCCTATATATATAATTATAAAAAAATATGTCTGGGGGGGGGGGGGGGGGGGCTAAGAATTTTGAAAAAGAAAATTTGAGTTCCAAAATTCTTAGAGACTCGACACTTTATTAACAAAGGTCTTTAAGACCATAATAACACTTTTTAAACAATTTGAACCAAATTAAAGTCTAAGAAAATTATAACCTGCCAGATGGGTTGCCACTCATGCCCCTTAAACAGGAATATGTGGTATTATAATATTGTTAGTCCAGAAATGTACGGTCCAGAAATGTATGGTCCAGAAATGTACGGAATATCTTACATAGGTATTCATAACTTACAATAATTTACATACACATTAAAATACAGTAAAATAGATTCAGGTACATATCGAAAAAAAAAAAATTAATCAAAAATACGTTTTTCCAACAAAATATGGTTCCAATAAAATGCTTTCCAAATTATTATTTTTCCAACAAAATACGGTTTCGACCAAACACAGTCAAAAATCAAATTCGTAAATCTAAAAAAGTAGTTTTTTGGAAATCTCCAATATAGAAATAATTTCTAAACACCAAAAAATGGAATTTCTATGATAAAACAGCCACATTGGATTAATCTAGTAAGTGACAAGAATTCTGAAAAAGAAAATTTGAGACCATAATAACACTTTTAAACAATTTGAACCAAATTAAAGTCTAAGAAAATTATAACTGCCGGCTGCCAGATGGGTTGCCACTCATGCCCTTAAACAGGAATATGTGGTATTATAATATTGTTAGTCCAGAAATGTACGGTCCAGAAATGTATGGTCCAGGTTTGTACGGTCCAGATATGTACGTCCAGAATTGTACGGTCCAGATTTGTACGGTCCAGATATGTACGTCCAGAATTCTACGGTCCAGATATGTACGGTCCAGATTAATACGATCCAGATATGTACTTTCCAGATATGTACAATCCAGGTTTTTACGGTCCAGATTTATAAATTCCAGGTTTATACATGGACCCCATTTTTCGTAATACAAATATAGAAATAATAGTTTGCACTAAACTCGAATTTAGTAAAGAAGAAAAACTAGTAATTTTCAAGCAAATGCATAATTCCGTTTTAGGGGGACATTTAGGAGTAAATAAAACCATAAAGAAAATTAAAAAGCAATTTAATTGGCCAAATTTAAAACAGGACGTAAAAGAATATATAAAGAACTGTACAGCATGTCAAATGAATAAAAATACTAACAAACATATTCAATATCCAATGGTCATTACTACGACAAGTACAAAACCATTTGAAAAAATATTTTTGGACATTGTGGGACCTTTAGTCACAACCGGGTTAGGTAACAATTATATACTTACAATGCAATGTGATTTAACAAAGTTCAGTTTGGGGGTAGCTATACCTTGTCACACCGCTAACGTGGTGGCAAAGGCTTTCGTAATAAATTTCGTATGTATTCACGGAATCCCAGATCCCAGACAGCAATTAAGTAACATTGACATTATAGTAACATTATAACTGGATTACATTTACAATATTTACGATATAATGTTATTGTATTATTATTAAGAAGTTATATTTCGAATATTATACACATAATATTTTCTTAATGTTACAGCTTTGTTGAGTGTACAACATTATCCTTATAATGATCTTAAACTATTTTATTAACATTAAAAAAGTACCTTAATATAATATTATTTTCATAACAATTTTTACATATTGCTCTTTATTAATTTTCCAACATTAAAGAATTAATTTTGTAAGAACGTTTTTAGAACACCAGCTGCCATCTCGCGCACTGCTTCGTTGCCCGTATTAATAATATATAACAATACTCTTAAAAAATTGAGATAGTTCAACTTTGGGTTCACACTTTCGGGTGTAATTACTAATTTGCCGCAATATACATGCAGCTCGGCCACCATGGTTGGCAATCTGGCTCCGTCAGATCGCGGAAAATAAGCGAAAAATAGCGTTTATATATTATTGTATATGTAATTACTAATTAATTATACTAAATTATAATATAACATACCAAATTGAATATAGGATTTTATGTATAAATAATATACCAGCTATATACATTCTGGTTAAACAATAATATAATTATTCGTTGCGTTATATATAACTATAGTTTACTGTTTACACAACCTTACAATAAACGATACAATACATCACTAAATGGTCGAGATTTTGACAGTGTTTATCAAGTAATTGTAGCAGGTTCCACAATAGGTTATAGGGTGTTTGGTATAAATATTATAGGATTCGACAAACAAATTTATGAAACACTAAATATAGTATTGTATTTTAATAGGTATAAAGTTCAACTTCAGCAGGTGCATAAGCACATCTTTGCACCGGCTACATAATACCAGGGTGTGCAAGTGCACTGTCGTGCACCACCTTAATTACGCCACTGGTTGTCCTGTCTATAAGTTAAATGCCTTGCACTTATCGTTGTTGCCCGTAAGAAATGCCACCATCACTTGTAAATGCAATCTATCTCTTAATCCAGGTCCATGCAGGGGACAATGGGACATGGATACGTGTTTGAGGGACATATATATTATCATAAAAAAGAGAAAATAGTAAATAATATTATAACTAAATAAATAATATTAATAGGTAGTATATATATAATTAATGTATTTAGATATGCGTATGATGCTGATGATAACAATAATAGTATATCTTATTATATTTTGCGAAAAAATATCGTGATGCCGTGGTGTATCCATATATAGTTTACAATGAAGTTTACACACATGCGCACGCTGCACGCATATTTAGAGAATTTATATAGCCGTAGATATTGCACTAACTTATATGTTGGCTATTTTTTAGGTGTGTTACTATAACTACTTGCAGTATACCAAATACTACCAAGTACGCAATAATAGCTGTTTTAGGCTTGTACTTGTACCAAATTAACCCAGGATCACTCGTCTATAGTATACTAGTATACAGTCAACCGCTTTCAAGCATAATATGCATAGTCGCGTACAATTTATGTCAATACAGACTTAGCCACCGGAACATTCGAACTTTGCTGCTATGTGATAGGTGGCATAGTATGCGCATAGTATTACGCTGATATTATTCGGCAACCGACATAGTACCTACATACTACATAGTACATAACTCGTTGTCGACGGCCGCCGCCACCGTGTATACTTCGCATACAGCGTGTGGTTTTATGAC
>NW_021758860.1:33496-35871 GCF_005508785.2 Acyrthosiphon pisum
GATCGAGTGTTCGACGGTTGTAGTCCGTATTGGTACGGTGGTTGCGGAGCGGAGGGGGTTCTAGATTATTCTAGAATTGTCACTAGCTATATTTCAGACAGAAATAGACATCGATAAGGAAAACAACAAATCACCCACCCCCCTGCCACATCCAAGCCATCCAATCCAATGATTATGTAATATGTCATTTTGATTACTATCGCCGACCGCCGCGCCCGTCTCAGTAACTTTTGGTCACTTTGATCGCAGTCGCAAACGGTTTTAAGTGTTTTAACGGTTACCCCGCTTACGCGTAACGTAAAACGTTGTACATTTGGAGACTTGGAGTGAAATTTCAACGTAAGTATCTACAATATATTATTCAAAATATACTTAATTATAATAGTACATTAGTACCTACCTGATATTAACTACCTATTATATTTTGCAATATGCATTATTTAGACACCGTACCTATTTAAATAAATCTTTTCGTATAAATGTAGGTACCACTCATTTGTTTTAAAGTCTTAGAATAAAAAAAGTAGCTAATAGGTATTAAGTTAATTAATTGTCTATAATCTAGCTTTTGGAAAAAGAACAATTTTTATTATACACAATACACATTATACATAATATTTGCTTTAATAATTAGGTATAATACCCGTTCAGTCCAAATAATATTATAGTGTTGATTTATGGTTACAGATTTACCATTATTATAGTACCTATAGGGCCGCGGGGGTAATGGTATATAGTTAAACTTAACGTTAACATAATATAAAAGTGGTTAGGTACTTAATTATTTATTTAGTTATATACCTATCTAATAGCATTAATAATGGGTAGATATTAGGTAGGTAAGTATTGGTAAGTATGTTAATTTTGACTACCCATATTAATTTGCATGCTTATAGACCAATAAACAGGAGAAAAATAAATTGTATACTTCTGCTGCTCAATTTTAATTTTGAATACTGTTTAGTTTGTATACTTCTGGACACAACTGGTTTAAAAATGTTCAAGTTTTCTTTTATCAATCAATATACCTAAATAATTATAATAACATCATGATATATCTTACTAGGTACTATAATTACATCTTATTTAATATATAACTTGTTCTTATAGTAATTTCTGAGGTAATTTCAAGACCAATATTTAGATGAAGTACCTACACCAACAGTTTAGATTTTACTAACGTTAAATATATTTAATTTATTATATCTTGATCATCATTCTTTTGTAAATGTTTTAAAGTTGAACTTTACCTAAATAATATACCTATAGAATATTTAAATTGATGAAATGCTAATTGAGTAGGTACCTAGCTACTTATTTATGTTCACAAACTCATATTTTAATTTTGTCAATGTAGGTATACCTAGGTATCTAATTAATAAGTTTACTTGATAAATGTACAAAAACATTAGATAGCTTAACTCTTTTAAAATAGGTAGGTATTTATTATATTATAAATAATTTATACTGTAATACTGCTATTACATATTATAATTATATAAAGTACATAAAGTATTTTGTAATATTATAATAATTAATGCACCTACATTAAAATACTTGAGCTAATCTTAGGGGGTATCTAATATTGTTGAACATTTAAGTATATTATTAGATAACCTATTACAAACTTAAATTTTGATTTTTTTTACTGAAACTACCATCATACATACCATACTTACCATACATTAATAGATAGCAAAAAGTTATAATAATAAATGTTACCTACCTCATTAAAAATAGTTTTGTATTCATCATTTCTACTAATTAGGTACCTAAATATCTCGTTAAATTCTTATTTTAGGTTTAGTATATAATATCATATTATTCACATTACCTAATAGGTACTGGTATAAAATATTGTATTATTAGGTATATGGGTTATTATTATATACTCTTTTTTTGTCATCAATTTAAATTTTTTTTTCTTAGAGAAATATAAAATGATTAAAAGTCAACGATCAAAAAGAAGAAAAATAAAACATGAATTAAATTATACAAGTCAATCTCTTTTTTTTAATCATGCGTCTAAGTCAGAAAATAATCTAAATTCAGTTCCTTGCAATTTGTCCGTTGACAATGGAAGTCCGTCTCATCCAACTTCATCTAAAGAAACAATTATTAATCTATCAGAAAAAACTTCAACAATAACAACTTCAGATACTTCTTTCATGCCTATTAATGACGAAAATATATCTTCAGAAAATGACTCAGAAAATGCTAAATTATTTTCAAATGAAGTTAATTCACATGTAAATTCTACATCTGCAGAATTTTCAATAAAAATGTTTTTAGTTCGTTGGGCTACTGAACACAATGTCACTCATGTCGCTCTTAATGGACTATTAAAAGGTTTGAAAAATCATGATTGTTTTAAT
>NW_021758860.1:35971-36528 GCF_005508785.2 Acyrthosiphon pisum
GATCTTCCTGTTGATAGCAGAACCTTACTAGGTACTCCAAAAAATATGTGTAGTAACATTCGTAATGTAAAACCAGGTATATATTATCATTTTGGTTTGGCTGCAGGTATTCGTAGATTTATTCCAAAAAATATAACAGATGTTAAAGTATCAATAGGCATTGATGGATTACCATTATCGAAGAGCAGTAATGGCCAGTTTTGGCCAATTTTAGCATCTATAATTGTTGATTCTCATTTGCCCAAAAAAGTTTTTCCTGTTGGAATTTACTACGAGTTTGAAAAACCAAAGGATAGTGATGATTTTCTTTTTGACTTTATAAATGAAACAAATGAACTTATTGTGAATGGAATGGTTGTAAATCAATTAAACATATCGGTTTCGAATCGCGGACGTTTCGCCCCCGCCGTTTCGTCCCCGTCAAAAAAACAAGTCCACGGACGTTTCGTCCCCGTCTATTATTAAGATAGGACATTTGGCCCCCGGGAGTTATATAGATTTATTTATACCTACCCATAGGACGTTTGGCCCCCCGGTTAGGTTAGGTTAGGTATTAC
>NW_021758860.1:36578-49302 GCF_005508785.2 Acyrthosiphon pisum
AAAATACATAGGCACAATTTTTTTTATAAGCATTTAAAGTTCAAATTTTGACTAAATACGTAAAAATTACGGCAATGTTCAAATAATCTTAAACAGAAACTCATAAAAGTTTTTCTTTTTAATTCTAAGATTTGGAAATTTAATACAAGGCTCCTAACATATTTTTACAATAGCAGTTGCAAAATAAAAGGAATACATTGTCACAATTTTTATTTATAAGCATTTAAAGTTCAAATTTTGACAACATATTATGTAAAAATCACGAAAATTCGTAAATTATTTTATGCTAGAAATTCATAAAAAATTTTCCTTTTATATCTAAGATTTCAAAATTTAATACAAGGCTCATAATATATTTTTACAATAGCAATTGAAAAATAAAAGAAATATATAGTCACGATTTTTTTTTTATAAGCATTTAAAGTTCAAATTTTGACTAAATACGTAAAAATTACGACAATGTTCAAATTATCTTAGACAGAAATTCATAAAAGTTTTTCTTTTTAATTCTAAGATTTGGAAATTTAATACAAGGCTCCTAACATATTTTTACAATAGCAGTTGCAAAATAAAAGGAATACATTGTCACAATTTTTATTTATAAGCATTTAAAGTTCAAATTTATACGAAATATGTCAAAATTGCGAAAATTTGCAAGTAATTTAGTGGTTGAAAAATCGTAAAAATTTTTTCTTTTATAACTAAGTTTTTAAAATTTGGTACAAGGTTCTCCATAAGTTTTTCTTTAAAAATAATATATCCTAGACTGACAAATCATCTCCGTTCAGAATCGTTTTTCGTATACAATGATATAATATCATTGGATTCAAATTTAATTCCATCCATTACAGTAACCCACTTGTAACCTACTGTACAGCAGAGCGACATCCACGACTTACCCGCCTTTTTTTTTTTTTTTTTGTGTCTGACGACAACTTTTGGAGCAGTAAAAATGCTTCGATTTTCAAAAGTTGTACCTTTTCTGAAAGGAAAGTGAATCTAGTTGGTACTTTGGGGGGTCAAAAGTGAAAATTTCCCAATACTTTTCAAAAGCGGCAGGAAAAACCTTAAAAAAATCGTCTTCGAAGATCTGCACTATTAAAATTGGCTACCTACCTACTTCTTCACAGTTGGACAATAGTATGGTATATCATACAAAATAAAAAAACACAATATAGATTATAATATTAAGATTTAAAAACAATTTAAAAGAACAATATAATATTTTAAAACCAAGAGAAACACGATTAATTCTTAATACTTCAACTAAAAAAGAAAAACGTCTTAAGCGCCCTTCCTCCCTTTTTATACGGACTGAGGACCGTCAATGGTGGAGTTAACACTAAAGATTTGCAATTGTGGGCATGTTAATGAATATAATCAACTCAAGATAAGCTAATTTCAGTGAACACAAGATTGTTCTAAGTCAAAAGTTGACTGTAAACGTTTACAAAAGTACAACTTAACTTAATTTATAAACAATAGTTTGTTTCTTACAATCTTAACAATAATTAAATGTTTCATTCCTCGCAATAATAATTCATTTCAAAAATTAAAATTAATCATTATTCAGTTGTGAAATTTCATCTATCCGAAACTGGTAATGACAAAATATATGTATGAACTGAAGAAAACATAATTGAGTAGTCCATAATATCCTATTTAATCTGGAACTTGGAAACCCTCTTTTGCTGACTATAAGAAACAAAAAAATACATTTAATTGTAATTCTTGTGAACATAACTAAGTGTTATTTATTTATTATGATAACGCTTTGGAGGGTAATTTCTAATCTATATAATATATAGACTTTAACAAATACTAGATGAAACTTTGAGATGTGATTTTTAACAAATGGATGTTATAATAAGCTATTAAATGTTTATTAAAATACAACTTGTAACAGGTGTCGGGTTCTAGGTATTAGGCTTAAATAATAATATCAGTTCAAGTTCAGATATATAATTCGGAGGCAATTTATTAACAAAGATTTTAGGTACAATAAATAATTTATGCATGATGTACTTACAGTATCAGTTAAAGAAGAAATTTAAGTATTAAGTAGGTATTTTAGGTACCTATTTTAGATTCTGCTTGGAGCGATGATTGTATTGATTTTACAATGATGTGTTTTTAATTATTTTATTTTTATGCCATCACATTTCGGTGCAGTAAAAATGCTTAACAGCTTTTCTACTTCAGCATCGTTTCTAGTATGAAAAAGAATGTACTTAGTACTTTGGAGGGTCAAAAGTAAAACATTCCCAGAACTTTTCAAAAACATCAAGAACAATAAACTAACAATTAAGGAAAAACTAAGATTTTTATGCAAAACCAGTTTTAGAAAAAAATCAAATTTGTGTTTTGGTGCAACTCTAAAAAATAAACTTAGATACATTAAAATGTTCAAAATATTTTGGAATTTTTTTAAACTATTTAATATTTATGAAGAAAAGAATATATAGTCGTAATATAAAATCAAATCTATGGTAGGTTTTTATGGTACTTACAATCTATAGATATAGTACCTACAATGTTATAATTTGTAATCATATTATATCATCATTCATAATGTATCAATAATATTCTATCCTTCGGTAATATTTATATTTATACATTATTATAGGCATGTAAGTATATACATACTTGGTATATGTAATTCATTATTTACATAATTTTATACTTGATATTTAATAGTATAATAATATAAACATTTTGATAGATACTCTTCTTCGGTATTTTTTACAGTATAAAATTGAAAATTATTATCTAAAATATAACACCAAATTTTTCTTTTTATCATTTGTTTTTATGACTCTGCCTAAATTGATGAATGTCTTTGAGCACTTATTCCATTTTTCCCCTCCCTAATGAAAGCTATGATTATATTGTAAATAAAAAATTTAGTATTAAGCCAATTAAGGTATACCTACAACTTTTGTACCTAAATTAAATATTATGTTTACAATTTTCAAATAATTGCACACTTCAATAGAATTTTATTTAGTATTTTGTGTCATAAAGTTACCAGCAATGTCCCAAAATGAATCACATCCAATTTTCAGAACACTGAATTTCCAAACTTGTTATGTATTCTTTGAAATTTAAATATGTTCAGATGCTCCGTGCTATTAAAATTAGATACTGGTTCCGCAATATATTACCTGCAAATCAAAAGTTTGTTAAAAATATGTCAGTAGACTATTTCTTTTCTCTGTGACCTATGAGCAACATAGCAAATTTGTGTAGAGCAGATCAAATTTTGTAATGTTAGCTTTAATAAACATAGAGTAAAAATATTTTCTAAAGAACCTTACAGGTATATTTATTTATATTTTATTTTTAAAGCAAGTTATGTGTATTTTATGTTTGTACCTAATATAATTTATTTAACATAGTTAATTATTATTCATTATGACTTAACTGGCTGAGCCCCTTGGACACAAATATAATTCTACACACACAATTAGATATATTATAATATAAGTATATAGTATAATGATATCAGCCAATATAATTTAGTCATAATGTCATATGAATCGCGGACGTTTCGCCCCCGCCGTTTCGTCCCCGTCAAAAAAACAAGTCCACGGACGTTTCGTCCCCGTCTATTATTAAGATAGGACATTTGGCCCCCGGGAGTTATATAGATTTATTTATACCTACCCATAGGACGTTTGGCCCCCCGGTTAGGTTAGGTTAGGTATTACTAGGGCTCGGATTTATATGTATTTATATAACCAAAGTATGTATTTACACAATAAAAATATGTACATTAATATGTGCTAAAGAATTCAAAATATGTATTATAAAAAAAAAAAAAAAAATGATCAATTGCTATGGATTTTTCACAAGCAGTACAATACAAAATGTGACCGTCACTTTTTAAATGTTCATTTGGATATTCAGAAACATATTTTATTGCTTTGCAAGACGATCGTACTTTTAAATATAACGAACAACGAGACCACGAAATACACACTACGATGTCACATTAAAAAGTACACATTTATCGCAGTGTTCGCTCGCTCGTGTTTAACGCATTTAAAAATGAGTTGATCGTAATACATTACGATAAGATATCTGATATTTCAATTGATAAAATCGTATCTAGAAATAATTGAAAATATAACAGGTTGAGTGTAATGGTCGTTTGTAATCAAGGATCATCAACGGAGAACTACGATATAGGCCGGAGGTGAAGGAGATGCGTATCTACTGCGCAAAACTAGTACAACTGTGATGATACCTATCTAATTTGTCATAGGAAAAATGTTATAAACTTTTTCTATTTATATTGTAAAGACTAAATAATATTTTATACCTGCCCTGGATACTATAATAGTATATATACACAGAGCACACTACGCAGTAATAGTTTGTCTGTGTAATTGTGCGTACGGCTTCAGTGAACTATGGAGGTGTTGACCACGAAAAGAAATAAGAAGAAATTAGTGCACAACGATTATTTATATTACAAACAAAAAAATGTGAAAATTGGTATCCGGTGGGTGTGTGTTCACAAAGGGTTATGTGATGGATCAGTTACAACTGACGATGGAATCAATTTTGTTTTAAAGTTTGGAGATCACCATCATAAAGGTAATACTGACTTAATAAATGCAGAAAGAGCTAAATGTATTATGAAGAACGCAGCAAAACAAAACTACGATATACCGTCTCGAATTTTTTCACTTAATGTAATCCCATTATCCAACGAAAGTAGACAGTTAATTCCGAAAGAAGATTCGATGAAAAGGACTTTACGGCGTGTCCGTAGCAATATTTATCCTAAAATTGCAAAAATAGACGATATCATATTGGAAGGAACACAGTGGAGTACAACCGGTGGAGAACTCAATCCAGAACCATTTTTATTTTACGACAACAAAAATAATAATAATCGTATTATAATATTTTCTTCAAAAACGTGCCGCGAAATTTTATCTGAAACTAAAATAATATATATGGACGGAACATTTTCAACTTGTCCTTCTGAATTCTACCAAGTATACATATTACATGCAAGCATAAATAATTTAATAATTCCTGTGATGTACGCTTTGCTTCAACGTAAAAATAAGGACACTTATATTGAGTTATTGTCTGCTATACGGGATCAATTTGTATCGCTTTCAATAATTTCAATTGATTTCGAACAATCTGTAATACAGGCTATCAAGGAAGTATTTCATGATGAAGTATCGGTGCAGTTATGCTATTATCATTTAAACCAGTCTATCTGGCGAAAAGTTCAGGACTTGGGTTTGGCTATAAAATATAAAGAAGACAAAAACTTCAGATCAGCCGTAAAAATGATTCCTGCATTAGCATTTCTTCCAACCAATACTGTAAAAAGAGGTAATTTATATTTTTTTCAATTAATAAGTAATAAATAAATCAGTATACACATACTTCAGTGTTTGGAATTTTTAATAGGGATGTCAATACTATTCAATTCATTGAAGACTATTGAAGAATTGGACGACATTTTGGTGTACTTTAATTCTACATACGTTAATGGAACATACAAATCTATTCCTACAGAGTACGGTACGATTAGGTTAGTTCGACGTCCGCCAATATTTTCTCCGTATATGTGGAACGTGTATAATGCCACGAAAGAAGGTTATGGTCGAACCAACAACGTGTCTGAAGGGTTTAATAATAAATTTAAAAATATTGTAAGAATTAGACACCCAAACATTTTTATTTTTATCGAGTCCTTACAGATGTGCAATGCATCTGCAGTGACTGCATTGACAAAAAAAAAAAATGAAATTATAAATATGCCAAAAACAAATCATTACGAAGATAAAATAAAACAACATTGTAATGAATTTAAATGTAATAATGATAATGATATTTTATATTTTTTGAAAAGAATAAGTGATCTAATATGAATAATTTGTATTGTAAATGACGTGATTGTGATTTTATATTTTTGAAAAATAATAGTGATTTTAATCTAATAAAAATTATAATATTTGTACAAATTATTACTATACTATCATTATAATTGTTTTTTTTTATTTAAGAATTTAAAAAAAGATTAAAATTTGGTGATTTAAAATTCCAGGGGCCAAACGTCCTATGGGTAGGTATAAGTAAATCTATATAACTCCCGGGGGCCAAATGTCCTATCTTAATAATGGACGGGGACGAAACGTCCGTGGATTCGTTTTTTTGACGGGGACGAAACGGCGGGGGCGAAACGTCCTTTTACCAATGTCATATATATAACTCACTTTTAAATTAATAAATCAATGAAATCACATGATGTACCCACAATAATATTCTTACCTTTTAGTATTCACTTTAATATTAATGTTTTTATTACTTGAATTGCAATATTTATAATGTATACTTGTTCTGTAGAATTGTCTTAAATAAAATAGACTTATCAAAAATTGTCAATACATTTGCTGGACTTCCTAGTTCCTCGTAGGTACTTACATCATATTATTATATGATGTCAGTTTTGAAAACCATGATATAATACATTATGTATTTGTGTGAACTAGAAACAGTAAATCATTAAGTAACTTTCAGCAAATATTTAAAATTTTAGAGACCTCAAAAAACCACTTACATTACAAAATGTCTGTAAACCAAATGTCTAGCCACTAATCAGTAATAATTATTATTGACATATCCAGACATTGATAAGAATGTGTATGATGTACTGCCTATACAAGTCCCAAACAGGGGGTATTTTACTAGTTTACAATAGACCATTAGCGTAGTTCCTAGCCCAAAAACACAAACGCCTATAAGTATTAAGTAAACTCAGGTCCTAGGTATATAGTTAAAAATTTAAAATTCAACGGTGTCTATGTTAACCTAAACACTGCTTTGGAAAGTGGGCAGCTAAAGAGCCGGCCCTATTACAAAAATTTATAAACACAACCGGTAGAACATGCAAGTAATTATTTGAATCTTACTTACACGCACTACAAATCCTGAATGAACATCTGAATAAACTTATATAGAATGTCCTTCATCAACCATTGTGAGATGATGAAACTCCAATTCTTGTGAATTGAAAAAGTATCTTAATTTTATGGTTCATTCATATTATACGAGAAAGTTAAGATAAAAAAATAAAGAATTTTGAAATAAAAATGTATTTTATTTACTTTAAATAATTGTAATTTAATTAAGTACCTGTTTAATTTAAAACAATATTCAATACATAGGGAATTAAAACTGCCATCTAACGATAAACTATGGCATTACGAATCAACACAGTTTTTAATTTATGAATTTACGATTAATTTTACTTAAATTTTGTCCGCGTTTATCAGCCTAATGCCTATGTCGTTTGTCCATTAGATCATGACAACAAAAATATTAATATTATAAACAAATATTTATTAAAGTAAGCCTGGGCCTACCCACTTTTGCATAGTGTGATCCAAGTCTGTATAATATATTTTATAGACCATATTATTGCCGCAGGGTTTTTTTTAATGATTTTTTCTGACTGCACAAACTTATTCCCACTATTGGGTTATAGTATGTAATTTGTCTACTCATATCAAACCCTTACGGACTGTTTATCCGGTGAACTGTCAGGGGCCACTCCAAAGCTTTATTTCTAAACAATTGTATACTGTTAAAAACAAAATTACAAAAAAAAAAAAATCGACATTTTCTGAAAATTATGACTTGGTCACCCCCTAATCAAGTCTCTGGAGCCGCCCCTGTGAACTGTGCTGGCTATACTACCTAGTACCTATACTAACCTACTGTCTACTGTATACTGTACTATCTACATTTTTTACTTTCATAAGACTGCATATAGCCATATAGGTACTCAGACAGTCAGAAACGATACGTAAAAACATATAAATCCCGACTATCTCATCATATTATGCCAAATAAATCATTTTATATCAATGCACTATTTTTATTGTACATTTATGAATAATAATTTTAAAATTTTGTTTGTAAATATAAGTAATAATACTTACTAAATAATATTTACTTAAATAGGTAATTTGTAATAATAATTGTTTATAAAAATAAAAACAATCAATTGACTAGGTACCTAATTTCTTTATAATTTTTGTAATATACTTTTACATCAAATATGAAATAATAGTAAAAATGATAATCTTGACCGAATTAAAATGCGTCTAGACCACTACAACTTTTACAAAGAAAAATTGTTATTATATGTTTAAGTAAAAATACTTAAATTGGTTCAATTAAAGAAATCTTTAAGATATTAGATGTGTTACCATTTAAGTCTGTATATAAAAAAATAACTATTGTATATATAATTAAAAACTTTGAATTACCTCGATTAAAAAAAATGTTGTTTTCAATGTGTGGTAATGAGAAAGCAAAATATTTGCTGCATAAAATGGTTCATAAAAATATTGAGTAGGTATCCTTTACAGAATGATAGTAACAGTTGTGGAGTGTTTGTGTTGTATTATTGTAGTACATACAATCCAATGTTTACTCAGAGCTTTTCAAAAGAAGTTAATGTGAGTGATTTAAGAAATACATTGCAGCATCGATGTTTAATGTACTCTGATAATATCAGTGAAAGATGTCTTATGTGTGCACAAAATATAAAAGTAAGTTTTACTTGGATTAAATGTAATAAATGTGAGCGAAGAGTTCATAGTGTGTGTCTAGGTGGTGTATGCTACAAATTAATGACTAAATTTTTAAAAAATGAAAACTTCACTTGTATCTTATGCGATAAGTATATCAATTAGGCACCTGTTTTATAATTACAAAATAATAAAATACAAAATAAAACATAATATTCAATAAAAATAAACAAACTAATACAATACCTATTGTAAGTAATGAATAGTTGATTATATAAGTTGGGTGTAATTTATAAATTACATATACAGTAAAATGGAATCTATTGCCCAACATAAAATTAGGTACCTATGTAACTAAGTCATATATTTAAAAATGGGGATTAACTAAGTAGGTAGTACAAATGTTTAAATTAAAAAAAAAGTTAATTGTTTTAAAATTAACATAAATTCAGAATGTAAACAGTTAAATTTATTATTTATATTAACTACCTATCAACTTTTAACTTAGAACTATCTTGTGTTCACTGAACTTAGCTTAACTTGAGTTAAAAAATGTTAATCTTTTAAAATTGCAAATCTTAGTGTTAACTCCACCATTGACGGTCCTCAGTCCGTATGAAAAAGGAGGAAGGGCGCTTAAGACGTTTTTCTTTTTTAGTTGAAGTATTAAGAATTAATCGTGTTTCTCTTGGTTTTAAAATATTATATTGTTCTTTTAAATTGTTTATAAATCTTAATATTATAATCTACATTGTGTTTTTTTATTTTGTATGATATACCATACTATTGTCCAACTGTGAAGAAGTAGGTAGGTAGCCAATTTTAATAGTGCAGATCTTCGAAGACCAGAATGTGTAGATGTGAATTGGAAAGTGGCAACATATACCTAATTCAGACTTCAGAGATTCAGTTAGACATGATTTATGGAAATTGGATTCATTAATTTTTGGACATTCAAAGTAGGTAACTTTTATGATAAACGTAAGTAAAACCCTAATTAATGTATTTTTTTATTTTGTAGAATATACCATACTACTATAGTACTATTGTCTGATTGTGAAAAAGTAAGTAGCCAATTTTAATAGTGCAGATCTTCGAAGACCAGAATGTGTAGATGTGAATTGGAAAGTGGCAACATATACCTAGTTCAGACCTTAGAGATTTAGTTCGACATTATTTATGGAAATTGGATTCATTAATTTTTGGACATTAAAGTAACTTTATGATAAACGTAAGTAAAACCCTAATTAATGTATTTTTTTATTTTGTAGGATATACCATACTATTGTCCAACTGTGAAGAAGTAGGTAGGTAGCCAATTTTAATAGTGCAGATCTTCGAAGACCAGGATGTGTATATGTGAATTGGAAAGTGGCAACATATACCTAGTTCAGAGTTCAGAAATTTAGTTAGACATGAGTTATGGAAATTGGATTCATTAATTTTTGGTCATTCAAAGTAGCTTTAGAAACCCTAATAAATGTATTTTCTATCTAATAATTGTATTAAATATAATTAAATAAGATTTTATATTTAATTTATGATTAATATAGCAAATAACTAAATTACTAATTGGTATAATTTGAATATTCCAATTCAAAATTGTTCAAAGAACTTTGTATGTAAATTTTTCTAAAATAAATAATAATTTAATAATAATAATAATGACACAGTTTAACATTAAAACCATAATATGATCTCAGTGCTGTTCCACAGATTCTGAAATTTTTTAAAATTGTATTCATTACTTTTATAATTTTTAGTGACAAATATGTATGTAAACTTTTTTGTGCTATTTATGCATTGTTTAATATATTATAAAATGTAAAAACTTATATAAATACTGTTTTATATTACAGCTATGTTACACAAAAATTGTATAAAATATAACATGTTCAGACATTCAAAAAAGTTTAAGAACTGGCCTATATTATACATAAAATGTTATATACATTATTATTTATTTTATTGGTACTAAAATATTATTAATTTTTTGAGATGTTGATCATGGTTAGTGTAAAAATATAAATTACACTTAAGTAAACAGGGGTTGTGAAGAAAATTAACCAATAGTATTATTTAGTTTATTAGTACATAATATAGTCAGAGTTGTCTATCATAAAGAACTATTAATTGTATATTTGTATGTGTATATTAAATATGCATTTATTATATTGCTATGATAGGTAGTCATTTGTTTTGTTTTGCAATATAACTTCAGCAATATTTATATGAGATAAAGATTTCAATTTTATGCACATCCAACATAAACAATAACGTATGATTTATGTCTATTGTTAAATATTCAAATAATGAAACATTATGTTATGTAAGATACTAAGATCGTTCATTTAAGTTCGATAAGTTGACCTGTAGACTGTAAAGTCTAAGAGAATAATGATGAATAATATATTAACAATCCTATATAATGCTTACCTGCAACTAACTAAACACATAAATAATACATAAGCATATAGGTAGTTTAATATGTTATTACTTTTTGTCTTACCAGTTACTATGCTAAGACTCATAAATCATAATCGACATAATCTAAATACCACATTACCACTGCTAATAAATATACTAAGTAAAGTAGTACACAATATGATTGGAAATTTATGTCATTATATTATATTTAGCTGGGCTATATCCGGAAATTTTTTTCGGACGGGGGTCCAAAACATGAATATTGTAATTTTATTGAATTTATGTTTTGATATTTGGTTAAAAATAAGACACGTTAAAAACATTTCGGGGGGGGGGGGGGTCTAGACTGGTACAGACCGGACCTCCCCTCCCTCAGATACGGCCTTGGTCAGTTGTGAAATTGTATTTGTATATTATAATATTATAATTATATGATATTAAAAATTTAAATATTTTTAAATTCGGCGGCCAGTGATAAATGTAATTTGTTGTTTATTCCAAGCCAAACTGATTTGATATTTTTCATCCATGAAAGTGATAAAAACCGTTTTTTTTCTAGTGATATAAACCGTTTTTATTTACTGTCTGGTAAAATTTTATTATCATACTTTAAATATGATACTGCAGCTGTTGCAGGCTTGACGTTATTCACTAGGTGCTGTGAGTTGGGACGAGCTGATTGGAGGGTTCAAATCATGTGACCTTTGTACTTATTACTTATAAGTTATTGTGGATTATGTCTATTATGACCGTTTGGATCATTAAATTGAGATATAATTTTGTTTTGACTTCTGGTCTTTACTGTTGGGTATTATTTATTACTTTTGATTTTGGTGAATTCTCCGGTAGCAGAAATTTGAATGAATATTTGAACGTTTATAAGTCACAAACGAATTACTCAAATTAAATACTGTAAACGCTAAAACTAATTTTTTCATTATGTTTAGAAATTGGCTATTTTGATTTTTTTGAAAAAAATTTAAAGCAAATTTAAATTTTCTTATTACCTATACAAAAAATAAAAAAGTCCATATTATACGTGTAACCATAAACAGCATAAACCTGTACCTTCTTATAAGTTTATATTACTTTTGATTAGTTACAACGACTTAACCTTATGCAATTTTTAATTATCCCGGCAATTTAATTTATTACTTTTTATTCCTATTAAAGAAGTGTTTAAAATTGGCATACATTTGTATATGTATGTTTAAATTAATTTATAATTTAAATTAATTATTCTTAATGTATTTCAAATTTTATATTTAATATTGTATGTTAATGAAAGATAGGATATCAATCAAAATTAGGTACCATTGAAATGTAATAATGTAATATAATATATGTTTGGTTCTAGGAATATTTTTTAATAATTAATGTTTAACACCCCTCTTTATTCTTACCCCATCCTGTAAAGTCATAAGTGTTGTATATCGCTTCAATAGTTCCATCTCAGTTATTTTTAACGTTGAATTAAAGTTACTGCATAATATATGATATATTTGAAACATTATGTTTGTTGACTAAACACAATCTGTCATTATAGTTCATTAAATTATTTATTTCATTGAATTTCTCGACGAAAACGGAAATACAGTAGAAACCGTTTATAATGTCACCGGTTGTAGTGACATATTGGGTGTAATGACCTTAGATTAAAGGTCCCTGCTAAACTCCTATATTGTATGTACTAATTTGTATCGGTTTTTATGACGTCTATATAATGA
>NW_021758860.1:49352-53519 GCF_005508785.2 Acyrthosiphon pisum
GAAGTCGGATTGCTACTCGGATAACTGAATTGATTGACTGCTAGACACTAAAAATAGGGTGGCTATATGATTTGCATGGACGCCCCGTAATGTTTTGAATTATTTTTTCACATAACTTAAGGGCCCGTATTACAATAGTAGTTTAACCTCTTATCGGAGTTTAAACCTGGGTCAAATGAAAAATACCGTATTACAATCGATTATCAATGGTTTAAACTCGGTTTAAACCACCGATAGTTGAACCACCGATTTCGGCGGTTTAAACTTGGTTCAGAGATGATCTGCGATTTCATTGGTTGTTCATTAATGTTGATAATGAACTTTGTTATTATGATAAACCACATAATTTTTGATATACTGTGATTACTGTTCATTTGCACTTTGCATTTTGTGACTTTAAACATTAAAGACTGCAACAGTAAGTTTTCTGCATTTGTTAATTGTTTTTCGAGTCAATTTTAAATTATGGAAACTTCTGTTGAGAGTAAACGTACGCCCAACTTTACCAAACAAGAGGAAGATGCGTTGCTGCATCTTGTACAAAAGTACAAACATATTTTAGAATGTAAAACGACCGACAGTATTCAAAACAGGTACCTAACAACAAATTATTATATATTATAATATATAATAATAATACTATGATATTTCTTGGTTGTGTTATTTTAATAGAAAAAAAACGGACACATGGATTACTGTTGAAAATGAATACAATAAGAATTTGGAAGGAATAGTATTCCGAACTGCAACAGTCCTGAAAAATAAATATTTGAATTTAAAAAAAAAATTACAAAAGAAAATTGGTGATGAAAGGTCAGGAATCAGAGGTACTGGAGGTGGGCCCTACAATACAGTTGAATATAATGAAAGCGAAAATTTAGTTTTCGAAATATTAGGTGAAAAAAGACTTGGACGTCAACACTCAAAATATGATGATAATAATGGTAAACAATATACTTTATTAACTTAAATTGGTATCATACATTTTAGAACATGCTGATTTATATTTGCATTTTAGAACAACGCTTTAGTAGAGCCCAGGCACCTTTGAATCAAATACAAATTACTTTACCAGGTGGCAAAATTGTGTCAATGGAGGAGGCTGTCACTGAAGAAGTTTTAGATGATGCAGAGACTTCAAATATTTATTCTCCCCAAGTTGATATATTTCAAGGTAAATATAGTAGTCTGGATTAATTACAATTAAATGTATGAGTTATTTTTCTTTTTTTTTTGCTGTAGATACTGTATTGGTAAATGACGTTATTTCTCAAAGCATTCAAAAGAATAATGGTAAGTTAAAAATTGTTATTTATTATTCAATTATTGATAATCAACTTATGATATCAAAGCTTGTGGTGGGAGCAGGGAGTCTATTCCATAGCTGTCTCCTCTAGTATTATGGTATTAATTAGAGGTGTCGGGTACCCGTCCAACGAGTCCAAGCCGGGTACCCGATATCATATTCAGTACCCGACCAATACTCATTACCCGGCGTGTAATTAAAAGTTGACTTGGACAGTACCCGGTATACAGTTACATTTTTTTCCTTGCAATATACATACCCGGTACCCGATTAATTTATTAATTAAAAAAAAATGTGTACCTGCAATCGACCAAACAAAAATATTTTTATTGAGTATCTACCCGGAACACCTCTAGTATTCATAATCAGTTTTATTCCTGAACACTTTAATTATTGATAATTTGTCATACAGTTGTGTATACAATTTATGTAAATTTGATTGAAATTTTAAATCTTTGAAGTTGTTGGATTAAAATCGTTCATGAAATGTTATAAATGTACAAAACCAATTGGATAATTATTGAAGCCTTAGTATACTTATCATATTATACTTTACACTGCATAATACACAATTGATTGATAACTGATAAAATTAATATATCTTATTATTTTCTTTCTTGGCTGTAGATCAATTGAAACCGACTGTAGAAAAATGGAGTGGAAATACCACACCACTGTTGCGGACAAAACGTAAACATTGTTTAAATAGTCAAAATGATGAAGGCAAGTTAAAAAGAAAACTAAAAGAAATATAATATTATAATGAATTGAGTAATACTATAGATACCTTTAACTGTTTTTATTATGTGTTTATAGAGCCAATTATACCTTCAGCTAGGAAACATAAGCTGAACGACCAAATGTCAACATGGGCATCAGGAAAGCTTGCACTTGCTCAACTCCAAGAAACGCAATATACACAACAACACAATTTAAAACTCAAAATTATGAAGGATGAGAGTGATGCAAGGATGGTTAGGGAAGACCTATTGTTTAAGCTGCAAGAAAAAGAAGTCTTGCTAAGAATAGAGATATTGAATCTACAAAAATCAAAATTGCTAGCTGATTTATAAAAAAAAAAAATGTTTATAATTATATGGTTTTATAATTTGTTTTGTTCACTTTATAACAATTATTATTATTATTTATTTGTATGTACATATAATAAAAGATTAAGCAAGTTGTCAAAAATTACAAGCATTATTTACACATACAGACGTACAGTGTATTCTAAAATATTATAAACTTTCAAAATAACGAACAAGTTTATTTCTCTGCAAAGTTCCATACTCATTGACATTATCGACAGTGCCTCTAGTACTGAATGTGCTCAGATCAATTACTTGTTCTAACTGATGAGTTACTCTTGGAGTTTCTTCTCCAAAATAGCAAGCAATATTGTGAAGTACAGCAGTTGCCACTATAATGCTTTCAACAGACTCCAATTTCACATTAATTCCAACAGCTAATACTGGAAATCTCTTTTTCCAAACGCCATAGCTTCTTTCTACAGCATTTCTTGTTCTTATCTGTGCCTCATTGTAAGTATTTTGTCCGTCGCCAGTAGGATTCAAAAATGGTGTCATCAAAAATGTCTTCAAAGCATAACCACTATCACCAACAAGAATACTATCCTTCATTTCTCCTCTTTCAAATTTACCCCGAATACTTGAATAATTGAAAATAGTAGAGTCATGATTACTTCCTGGAAATGTAGCAACTATATTTTGAATTCTGAGATCCGCATCACAAATAGTCTGGACGTTGATTGAAAAATAGCCCTTCCTGTTTCTATAGATTTCTGAATCCAGTCCACCTGGAGATATAATTCTAACATGGGTACAATCAATAGCACCAACACATTTTGGAAACTTAGAAACGTTATAAAACTTCTGTCGTACTGAATCGATTTCTGCAGAAGTCGATGGAAAATTTATAAATGTAGGTCTTAATAATGCCAATTCATGAGAAACGAGTCGAATGATTTGGCTAGCTGTTGATTTGTGAACTCCTACAAAATCACCGCATACCGTTAGGAACGATCCTGTAGCATAGTAACGTAATGTAATCAGAAGTTTCTGTTCGGGGGTTACAGCATTGTTCCTTTAAAAAATAACAATATTTAATTATATCCTTCATACCAGTTATATGTTATAATCAACAAATAAAAATACATGTACACTGTACACCACTCATTGTATACAATGTAAAGTATACTAGTTATATTTCTATACAAATATCATAAAATTATAAACAATACTTTACCTATTTGTTGGTGATGCTATACGCTCTTTAATGTGATCAAGTATGAAGTAAACAGTATTTTTGGAAAGGCGAAAACGATTAAAAAATTGTTCATCTCTCCACTTCGTGAAATGGTTGGGCCGCTCAAGAAACATCTTTTTCTTTCTAGGAAAGGCTAGAAGTAATGCCAGTTCCATAAAATCTTCATCGTCAGTCATATTATTTTCACTAACAGACATTGCAACTCAAATAATGTACGAATATTAACAAATAAATAATTCGAAAAATAACAATATAGGTACACGTTGTTACTAACAACAACAAAAAACAAACAATTTCTTAATCAGTCAGTGGACAGTGATAATAAATTATAAGTTATCACGTCCAAACACCACAATCAGCTAGCTTTTCCATTTATTCCACAGTGTTACCGATCGTATAGTACAAATAACGGTTTAACCACAGTTTAACAGAACGGACGATTGTAATACCGGCAATAAGTTAACCTAGGAGTAAGTTGATAACCGAGGTTCAGCTGAACTCAGGTTAAACTCAGTATTGTAAAACGGACCCTAACTAACAAAGAACTAGAATATTGTATACCATTTAAAAAATTA
>NW_021758861.1:0-1451 GCF_005508785.2 Acyrthosiphon pisum
AACAAAATAACTAAAATAGTTATTCCAGGTTTTTTAATATGTAATTTTGTCCAAATTTGAACTTAAAAATTAAAATGACTATAAAAATAAACTGTGTAAATGTATTTTTTAAATTTTTTGGTAACAGAATTAATTACTTATGTGGAATCTTGTTTTAAATTTTTAATTCTTAGATACAAAAATTGAACATTTTATAAATTTTTATCTACAAAATAATTTCTCAAATTAAAATTTGATATTTAAATGCTTATAAAAAAAAATTGTGCCTATGTTTTTTTAATATTTTTCAACTGATATTGTAACAATATATCAGGAGCTTTGTATTAAATTTATACACTTTTTGGCCCAATAGATAAAACTTTATTGATATTTATAGAAAAAAAAATTAAAAAAATTGAAAACTGAAAATGTCCGTAAACAGCTCAAAAAGAGTCAAAATATTTTCAAAATTGTATGGTGTACCTATAGGAAATGCTAATATAAACATTCAGTAAAATTTTCATGTATCTACAGTTATTCGTTTTTGGATTACAACAAAATAAGGAAATCGCTACATGAGAAATCGAGTGAATATCCAATGTTGTAAAAATTTGAATTTCGAAGGATCATAAAAATTTAATTTGACTTTCTTATAGATATTTTTTTTTTTTTTTTTTTGATAAAGGTAAATTATCTCATAAGGAATCTTGTATTACATTTTAAAATCTTAAATTTAAAAAGAAAAATTTTTACGAATTCTTACATACTTTGTCAATTTTAAATTCTGAGTGGAACGATGAATGTATTGATTTTACAATGATGTGTGTTTTTTTTTAAATTTTTTTTTTGTGTCTGTGTACACGATAAGTAGTCGAAATAATGCTTCGATTTTCAACTTCAGTATCTTGTTCGATTGGAAAGTGAATATCGTTGGTGCATTGGGGAGGTCAAAATTTAAAATTCCCAGTAATTTTCAAAAATGCCAAGAAAAACCAAAGAAAAATTAAAGAAAAACGGGAATTTTTACGCAAAATCGATTTTTCACAAAATTGAATTTGGTTTTTGGTGTAACTTTTAAAAAAATGACCGTAGATACATGAAATTTTGACTGAATGTTTATATTAGCATTTTCTATACACCATAACATTTTCAAAATATTTTGACTTATTTTGAGCTCTTTACGGACATTGTCAGTTTTCATTTTTTTTTAGTTTTTTTTCTAAAAATGTCAATAAAATTTTATTTGTTGATTAAAAAAGCTTGAACATTTAATTAAAGGCTCCTAGTATATTGTTTCAAAAGCAGATGAAAAATATTAAAAATCCTTAGTCACAGTATTTTTTTATAAGGATTTAAAGTTCAAAAATTGACAAAATATGGAAAAATCACGAAAATTAGCAAATTATTTTGAGTTAAGAATTCGTAAAAATTGTTCTTTTTAAATCTAAGATTTTAAAATGTAATATAAGATT
>NW_021758862.1:0-3620 GCF_005508785.2 Acyrthosiphon pisum
GTCATTCAATTATTGACTGCCGTTTCAATGCACTATATGTATATATAGACTCCTTAAGTTCTTCAATTCAGAACTTACTTGCAGAGTTTCCCAACCTTTTTCCCTCGGCACACTAGCCCTAATCATATTTAGCCGTGGCACACTTGACACTGACTTATATATAGGTATATATTTACTATTATGACGTTACGATTTCATCATATTAATACCATAAAAATAGTATATCAGTAAATTACTAGCAAATAATTTAAAAATTGTGTATTTATTTAGGCCAGGAAAATTGATGTAAAATCATATTTTAATTTATTACAATTAATATTAAATTTTTTTGATATGGTAAAACAGACACATTATATATTATGATTATATGTTACGATTACCTACATTATAATAAGCTAGTCCTGGTGAGAAATTTGAGACTGGTTTTCCTTCAATATATTTTAACTTATCATCGAAATTTTACCTAAGCGTTTATTAATAATCATGCAGACATTTCGTAGCACACCTATGGAGGCCTCACGGCACATCAATTTTCCGCGGCCCGCTGGCTGGGAAAAGCTGACCTACTGGGTTTTTTCACTAAACGCATAATTCTCTCGATATTGTCGAATTTAATGAATGTGCTTTGGTTACAACCGCAGACCAGGGTCGAGACTAAATGTTGTCGACTACAGAGAAGTGAGTACAGCCCATTTCACCCAAACATTTGTAAGCAGCCCTTCTCATTCATCCGTATGCGGATAGTCGTCCCTTTTTTTAAACATCGTTTTAAACCGTCCTTTATTATATAAAGTGGCTCTATCGCGTTTAGGTTGTATAGGTACAATAAAAAATTAATCTTCTCCCTACAATTTCATCGGAATGATTGAAATGCGACAAATATGAGTAGAGATAAGATACATATTTTATAGTATTATTAATTATTATAAATTGGTTGGGTAAACGACAAACAATTTATTATTGTCGATGTTGCAAATTTAAAAAAATAAAAAAAACATTCTCTATAAATAAATCTATATAATATGTGCAATTGTGTATAATTATTATGTGACATTTCTGTAGGTATACATGGAACAAAATAAATTCCACCGTCAACACGTGCGAAACATATATATGTGAAAAAAAAGTCGTCAAGTATAATAATATTATAAATGGTTATATTATACACTTACGGCTATTGGTTAGATAATTATAAATAATATTTTAATCAATAAAATAAATAGTTTCATAAATATTATTTTCTTGAAGCTATTAAAAAAAAAAAAACTATAACAACTTTTATACCTAAAATAGGTACCTAATTTCAAAGAGAATCGAAAACAACATATTATTTTTAATGTATAGGTGCCATTGTTAATAATTATTTTTGTCGAACCGATTTCACAATAGTGGAAATTAAATGAAAAAAAAATGTTTCAATTACTCGAACGGAACTATATAGATAGTGGTATTGTGGTGCATTAGGAATATAATATTATATTATAAATACATAAAATGTCTATTTAAATGCTCCGGACGATGCGAGCTTGTCGTACGAACAAATGCACCTATATACTTAATATACCTAAACAATAATGAAACGTTTTCACAGACTTTCGAGAGACTTTTTTTTAGGGCGTTCTATATAATTTATGTATATGCGCTGCACACACACACACACACACACACAGTCGGCGTATATATAATAATAATATATTATAACATATTATGTATAAATCATCAATTCCGCAAAGTATCGTCCATTGTTTTATCGCACCGTTGAGTAATGTTTCCTTTGCATTTTTCCGCGATTATTCGACGATTCGTTGCCTATACACCGCGGCTGCATCACGGTTTATAACGTGTTCGCGTACTCGTTAATATATTGTAAATTATATATATATATTATTTTATCAACTGCAGCGTGTGAGCAATAATAGGTGAGAACGAAATGGAGAAATTATACACGGTCGGAACAATTAAAACGGTATCGCAGTCGCTGGCGTACATTTTTATAACGATTTACCTGCTCGGGAGTATATTGCAATATTATATGGACGCACATAGAGTTTAATAATAACAATAATATCATATGATGATCGATGACGACATTATGTCGTGTGCGAATTGGCCGACGATCGTCTCCGGAAGATGACGATTGATCCGAAGGCGACGACGATGAGTCGACGGCGATCGATCCGACGACGACGTGTGTGTTCCCGTAGTCGGTCCTCGTCGATCTACCGAATAATAATTTAATGATTATCGGGGGGGCCACGGGCGCCCACCAATCGCGTTGTGCACGCGCGGCAACCCATTATTTTCCGGGTTCGGACACACATAATATAAAATTTTCGGTGTTCAAATCTCCGGACTCTTCGCACCCGTCCTGTGCAGGACCTATGGTGTTATTATATTAATATGCCCGCACCAGGCGGCGGTCTAGTCACGATCGACTGTTGCAGGATCGATCGGATTTAATGTGTGCTTCTATCTTAATTTTTTCATTTTTCGTTTTACTTCTAAATGTAGATAGAATACCTATATTGACGATGTGTATTCGTTGCCGAGCATCACGTATTCGGTTCGTTAGCCGTTATAATAATAATATCATTGTATGATTGCAGTGCTTTGCATTCACCGATATTCGCAACACTCACCGCGCGCGGTTTTTCTCGCACGTGTGGATTTTATTTAACTCTCATACTATCGTCATCTCCTCCACCCTCCCCCCCCTCCAAGAGGTACACTAGTTTTCCTCGTTTACCCGCACGTTTCAGTGCTCGTTGTATATACCTATTATGATTTATAATTCTTGTTTCAGAGTTTTCCTTCAAGTTTGGGAAAACAATGCGCCACCGCGTGTAAAATAATATCGTAAATGATAATAGAGGAATATTTAATAACAAAACTGCACGAGAGAGAAAAAAAATTTTGTTCAAAAAAAAAAAAATGCTTTAGTAGAACGACAACTCCATGTGCCGCACATACCTACACACTCAGCGTCGTCTCCTACTGTTTACTTTTGCGAAAACAACAACAACAGAACACATATGTACATATATGACGTAGGTACAGGTATATTATATTATGCACTGCTGCATATATGTTTAGTCTGGGCGCGTGTGCTTCAATCAACGTAAAAACCTACGACGCTCTCCCTATATATATTATATATGTACACGTGTAGTTTGATCATTTCATATTTTGAAAACGTGTAGGTATATCTTGTGTATACGAAGAGTTTCTACGACGAATCAGGATAAACATAACCTCAGTGAAGTAGTCAAAAAACGAAAATTTCTTAGTTTCTCTCATCATAATATAGTTTTTTTCTAAATTGTATTCTTAAAATAACCACTATTAGATTTAAAAATAATAATTGCATAGTATTTTCTGCGAAATCGGCGGACTAAATATATTTTAAATATGTCACACGATTTTCGTCGTCGTTTTGTACCATTTCCGCCAACATAGGGTTTTATAATGGAAAACAATGACACGATCTATCGTTTCATTAGAGGAAATTTTTTCAGTGCAATTATTTATTTAATATTATACTATCCAACTTCACCAGAATAATATAATAATATAAAAATACGTGGTTATATTATGACGCAGAATATTACAAAATCCTGTTT
>NW_021758863.1:0-1209 GCF_005508785.2 Acyrthosiphon pisum
TTTTACACACAAATCCAGTAACTTATCAACTAAAGGATGAATCAAACAATATAATCTTAGGTGGTTTTTATGAACAGGCAATTAAATTAACTGATTTTCCAAACACCTTTCTTGTTGAACATATTGTAAAAAAAGTTGGAAATAAAATGTTTGTTAAATGGTTAGGTTTTGATTCATGTCAAAATTCATGGATTACATCATCAGATATATTTTAAATAAAGATTTTTTATGTATAATATGTAATACTTTTATAATAAAAGTCAGAAAAAAAGTTAAATTAATTATTTGTTTTCAGTTTGTAGTTTTTTTTTATCTCAACACATTTTTCTAATAAATTTTACTACACTACCGTATCAAGTTTTTTTTTTCTTTAATTGCATAATTTATCCAGTTTATATCATTAGCGGTATGGAATATTAAAACATTTTAAACTTAGATGGAGTTAAGTATTTCCTTTGAGAGGATTTATCATATTAATTCTTAATTGTAATCTATCTATTTTTACAAACGACCAGTCAGATTTTTTGCTAACAAATGTGTCAACCTCAGCTAATATTTTATTAAACATTTTATTTAATATTTTATTGAAATTGGATGAATTACTTGCAAGTATATTTGAAGTTTTAAATACCATGTTCTGTACTTCTTGTGTAATTATTTGTTTGTATACACTTTCTACATGCAAATTAAATTTTATAGATGACTGTTGAGATGATTGTTTTAACTTTAAAATTATTTTATCTAAAGTATGGTTTAAAAATTGTTCATAGACGATAAATTCTAAACTATTCTTAATCAAAAATGTTTTCGAGCATTTTTTAAATCTTTCAATTTCAATTAATTCTATTGATTCTGATGGTTTAAAATAATAGTTTTCCTCATCCTTCCCATAATACAACTGTAAACATCAAATATATAAGAGGTGATGTATTAAATTATTCTAACATCATATCAAACAACTCTATTTCAATTATATATATATATATAATATATCCTTTTTTTCTTTATTAATAATATTTTTCTTAAATATATTATGTCATATTAATATTTTATTTAATATTTTTTTTTTTTATTGAGGGGTCTCTATAGGCAACTTCTTATACATACGTTTGTATAATAATATTATTCTGTTTTTAGCTAAATGTAATCTTTGTACGTTTTTATTATTATTATTTTGTAAGTTTAGCTAACCAGTCATCAAACATGTTA
>NW_021758864.1:0-830 GCF_005508785.2 Acyrthosiphon pisum
ATTATATGTTTATATATTTATCAGTTTAAATTCTTGCCAAATGTATTATATGTAATATTTGACATATCAACAAATTGTATACAATATTGCAATCCTTAATATAGCAATAGTACTGAGTAGTAAAATGTATAATGGTATATATAGATTAGTGTAAATTGAACCATTTGTTGATCGTTGCCACATCGATAAAATCAAATATTTAAGTAACTTGATCGTCATATTTAAAAGGTGATTTTGAAAGGGTTTAATATAGATATTAGTTAATATGTACATTTTAGAAAATTGAGGTTTCAGAAATATAGTAAAAATATATTGGACTAGGTACGTTATGTTATTTGGTATTAGCAAGGCTTAAACAGTTAACCTAACTATTAATTAATCACAGAAATAATAAACTAGGTATAGGATAATAATCAAATGGTTTGGAAAACCATGTAAAAATTCAAATTGATAATTATGTTTATTCTTATAAAGTATCTACTATACTGTGTGACAGTATATTATATGAAAAATAAAGAAAATTTAATACATCCATTTATGTTCAATTATTACCTAATAATCGTTAGGGATCTATTATAAATTTGATATAGGTATACAAATAGTATAGGTATATTATAAAAATTAAAAAATATAAAATGTATCAAAAAAGGATAATGGAAGGATTGCTGAATCAAAAAACTTGAAAATTTACCCATAGACCATAAGTAATTTCATAGTAGAAGTTCAAAAGTAATGAACATATAAAAATTAAAGGCACAATTTTTTTTTATAAGCATTTTAAATTCAAATGTTGATGAAATCCATCATAATTCCCGAACATTATAAAATTA
>NW_021758865.1:0-1343 GCF_005508785.2 Acyrthosiphon pisum
TGAACATACTAGTTTACGTGGTAATCATGTAATGCCTAGGTCTATAGGTTCTGATTGTAAATGCAGAAGCAAATGTTTTACCAAAGTAGACAGTTTAGAAAGGCATATAATTTTAGACAATTTTAATAAAATTGGCAATAAAGAAAAACAAGACACATACATAGTTGGGTTAATCAAACTTCAAGCAATTACTAGAAATAGGCCCAGAAATAATACCAAACCAAAAAATATATCTTGCTTTTACAAATTTCGGATTGATAAAGTGGAAAAATATGTGTGCAAAAAGGCATTTTGTTCAATACTTGGAATTGGAAAAAGTAGAGTAGAACGAATAGTAAAATTAATGCAAAATAATGTTCCTTCCCCTGTAGATAAACGTGGAAAACATAAAAACAGAAGCAATAAAAAATCTGATATAATCATGTTTCAAATTGAATCACATATTGAAAGCTTTCCAGCTCGACAGTCACATTATAGTCGTAGTAAAAATGAAAATGTCAAATATTTATCACCAGATTTAAATATAACAAAAATGTATGAGCTATATATGCTTAAATATGAACCTGATACTTGGAAAAGTATTCAAGACAAAGTTGAAGGGGTAAAACCAGTTGTTTCATATGACATTTATCGTAAGCACTTTTTAACAAACTACAACTTGTCATTTGGGTACCCTCGCTCTGATACTTGCCAGACATGTGACCGTTTACAAAATTGTATAACAACATCAGTCGACGAAGTAGCAAAATCAAACTTTGAAACTGAAAAAAGACTCCATATAATGAAAGCAGATGTTTTTTATGCAGATATCAAACAAAAAACATTAGAAGCAAAAGAAAAGTCTAATAAATTAGAAGTACTCGCTTTTGACTTCCAACAAAATTTACCACTACCCCATGTTCCTTGTGGGGATGTCTTCTATAAAAGACAGCTCTGGGTTTACAACCTATGTATTAGCTCAGGAAGAACTGGCATGTCATATTTTTTTATATATGATGAAGCAACTGCTAGGAAAGGTCAAAATGAGGTTATTAGTTTTCTTCACCATTATTTATCTAAGATAATGGATAATCAAGTGGATACAGTTTACATTTTTACTGACAACTGTAGTTCTCAAAATAAAAACTATGCTCTGGTTCAATACTTATATACTGTAGTAACAGAAAACATGTTTGGACTGAAAACTATAATACACCGCTATCCTGAACCGGGACATAGTTTTCTACCATGTGACAGGGCATTTGGTTTGATTGAAAAGAGAAGAAGAAAGCTTGAGCATGCATTTTTACCTGAAACTTACCACAACTTGTAAAAGTACTTGTAAAACTTTTTCCAGTAATTAA
>NW_021758866.1:0-797 GCF_005508785.2 Acyrthosiphon pisum
ATAGGATATTCTACCTTTACCAAAAAAAAAATGTCTATAATTAATCTCAAATTAAATTTTTATGGGCGTTTGAAATTCATATTTTTACAACATTTGATATTCACTCGATTTCTTACGTAACGATTTTCTTATTTTGTTGTAATTAAAAAACGAGTGACTGTAGAAACTTGAAAATTTCACTGAATGTTTATATTAGCATTTTATATATACGATAAAATTTTTAAAATAATTTGACTCTTTTTGAGCTGTTTACGGACATTGTAAGTTTTCAATTTTTTTAGTTTTTTTGTTCTATAAATATCAACAAAGTTTTATCTGTTGGGCCAAAAAGTGTATAAATTTAATACAAAGCTCCTGATATATTTTTACAATATCAGTTGAAAAATATTAAAAATACATAGGCACAATTTTTTTTTATAAGCATTTAAAGATCAAATTTTGACAAAATTTATTAAATTTTAATTTGAAAAATTATTTTGTAGTTAAAAATTTATAAAATGTTCAATTTTTGTATCTAAGAATTGAAATTTTAAAACAAGATTCCACGTAAGTAATTAATTCTGTTACCAAAAAATCTAAAAAATACATTAACGCAGTTTATTTTTATAGTCATTTTAAGTACAAATTTGGACGAAATTACATATTAAAAACCTAGGATAACTATTTTAGTTATTTTGTTGTGATTGTATAATATTATTCGTGGGTACTTGAAACTTCTAAAGTATACTATTATATATCTATGATAGTACCACGGGTTTTTTGTTGATGTATAACGCGTTATAAGTACCTAATAAATA
>NW_021758868.1:0-854 GCF_005508785.2 Acyrthosiphon pisum
ACTTACATCGTCTTCTTTAAAAATGTTGTTTCTGTGCCAATTTTCTACGACATCTAAAATTATAATAGATCAACTTTTTTGAATAAACTTTCTGAAATAGTATGTCGTCTGATGTCTGAGATGTGAACAGCTATGTGTGGTCGATACAAAAACAATATATGACGTCCTAGTTCTCTACGCGCACACACACACACACACACACACACACACACACACACACACACACACACACACACACACATGCACACAAACACACACACATGTTGAAAGACAGTGGTACCATCATAACATGCAAGCGAGAGACTCGGGTTCGACTCCCGTCCAGTGGCTTGATTTTTGACGTTATTTCCCCTGCAGAAGTTAACAAGTGGTACCATAACAATGTCAGTTTATGCATCTCAATTTTCAGTTGGAGAAGTCATTTTAAAGAACGACAAACCTTGTGCTTACGCTTCACCAGGGGTACGACACTGCGTGTATTGGCAAAATCGGGTGACTGTGGCCTTGGACATGGTCTCCAGGGGGGCGTGGCATATGTTATCATTTAAATAAATCATTTCAACATCATTGTCACAGTCCACAGAATAATAATAATGCCCATTGGCTATTGCCTTGTATCCGTTTTTAAGATTTCGTAACAAAGAGGGATACACGTTGCCAACATTCTATCAGATTACGGATACGGTACAATTTATAGAGTCCAATACTTCATACCGTAGGGATACGTAAACCCACACAGCTGACCGAGTGTCTATTCTATATTGTTCTGTGGCTTCACAAACCCTCACTTCTGCACACACAACAACTACTATATGGTTTAATTTATGTATTTAATCCTACTAAAATTTTGAATT
>NW_021758869.1:0-1157 GCF_005508785.2 Acyrthosiphon pisum
TATATATGTTATTCATAATCTTGATACATGTTGTCATGATGCTATTGTAATGTTATAATATACGCAGGGTAAGGTGTTAGCACTGCATTAGTAATAAAGAGGTGATCAGTGGTGACCACGGGCAGGCAGTCAGTGCTGTGCGTTTGTGCTGTGAGTTAGTGTCCATGACACTGGGTCGGTGACTGATGCTGACACTTGAGTCCTTGTGTATGAGTAACTGAACCTGAGTCTTAATGTGTTTATAGTATAGTTATGTCATATTGCAATAAAGTGAATCTTTTATAATTTTAATCTATGAGTTGCAAATTTTATGAGTGTATTTAACAAATGGTATAGTTAGCTATTTTAAATGAATAATAATTAAAGGGATTTTGAATGTCGACTTTCTTATCCTATCTCTTATTACAAATTAAAGCTTATAATTATTACGATTGATTGGGATCGTGAGTATCTTCTATCTATCCTTAACTATAAAACGGAGACCCGTGTGGCGCTGCCCGTGTCGAAATTTTGTACTTTTTAGGGAACCGCCAATGAGAAAATTCCATATCCCGGGCGGGCGGTCTCCCGGCGGCGGCAGAGCCGTCGCCGCGTTATCAGTCTTTCTTATCACTTTTTGCGATTTTTTTCAAATTCTGAAGAGATTTCTAAAAAAATCGACTTTTACCCCCCCGGGGGGCCTCGGGGGGCACCGTTCGGACCTTATTCGCCTTCCCCGCTAGATTTATAGGCCGCGCGCGGTCGTACTTTTTCCCCGTCGGGCCCGCCGCGGCCGAGATCACGCGCAAACCGAGCGCCGCCGTCCCGCGTGTAGGTCGATAATTTTTTGGAAAAGTCGAGTTTTACCACTCTCAGACGCGTGGGCCCTCCCCGTCGACGACTTATTCGCGTTCCCCGCTAAATTTATAGGCCGAGCGCGGCCGTACTTCTATCCCGGCGAGTCCCGCGGCGGACGAGTCGATCGCGGAGAGCGCGGCGTCGTCACGATTTCAACGATTTTTCCGACTTTTTCGACTACGGTCGTCTCTAACTCCTCTCCGAGACGTCGGACCTCCCCGTCGAAGACGTATTCGCGTTCCCCGCTAAATTTATAGGCCGCGCGCGACCGTACTTCTATCCCGGCGAGTCCCGGGGCTGAGCGGTGTCGCGGAAAGCGG
>NW_021758870.1:0-1348 GCF_005508785.2 Acyrthosiphon pisum
TAAAGTATAAGTTATGTACAGAAACAATATGTAATATATAATATATATCTAAGAGCAAAGTAAGCATGTAACAAAATTTTAACCGTAAGTTAGACACTACTTATTGTCATTGTAAATGATAAAATAACTATCTAGTACACAACTCACAAATAAAGGAGAGTAGATCTAGGTCAGTAGGTAAGTAGTAGTATTAGTAATAGTAGTAGTAGTAGTTAGAGTGTAAATTAATAAAGAAATTTAACTTAAAACAATAAAAAGAAAAACTTTTAATACATATAATCTTGTGTTGGTTAGGTTTAATGTGCTTATGTTTATTAACAATGTTAACAATGTTTATTAACAATGTAATGTACAATTAAAAATGTATTACACTCTATAACACTAAGTGTAGGTATTCATATGCAATAACTGCATTTATATTGTAGGTATTAAAATATCGCCACACTTCTATGAGGTATTTATATAGGTATTGAAATAACATAAACATGTCTAAAAGTACCACATGTGACATGATAAAATACCTGTCTAGTACAAACTCAGACTTAAGTCAGTAGTAAATAGTAGTCATATTAGTAGTAGTAGTAGTAGTAGTAGTAGTAGTAGTAGTAGTAAAAAAGAGTGTAATTCAATACAGAATTTTGAATTCCAACATATGTAACAGTGTAATGTATCAAATATCACACATCAGTAGTAAATATGTTAAACTGTAGTACAAACAAAGTTAGTTGCATAAATAAAGTAAATAAAGTATTGAAATAATGTTATTTACTGCACTCTATAACAGTAAGTGTAGGCACTATTATGCAATAAGTGAATTTAATGTAAGGTTTCTGTTTTTGAAGAGTTAGGTACAAAATAATGTTTAGCTAAATGTGTGTTCAATGTGAACAGTAAGGAGGTACATAAAATATGTATACTGACTTTTGGTATGGGTAGTTAAATAAATAAATTTTAACTTTAAATTAAAACATTGGTTGAATGAATTAAGAGGTTGTATAAAAAATTATTAAGTACCAATCAAATCAGAGGAATGTTTAATTGGTTGCACATATTTAAAATCTCTATAAACAACAGTAACTTTGAAACAATGTAAAAACGTATTGCACTATATAACAGTAAGTGTTATAGTGAAATCATCTGATAATTTAAGGTTTATGATACACCAATAAAAGTATAGGTACATGTTGTAGTTCAAATCATTTTTCAAAGAGTTGTCCAAAATAACACCTAAATCTAAGCTTTGTCCAACCTAACTTAATACAATAGACTGTATTGATGTATTGAAATAATATAAACATTTTGAAATGATATAATTTACTTATCTAGTCTACTGTTACGTGCAGCCCTT
>NW_021758871.1:0-719 GCF_005508785.2 Acyrthosiphon pisum
TGGGCACTGTAGTGATCGCCGTGCAGGACACGTTGAACACTAATACAATAATTATTTAACGACGTCGCACGTTCGTCGTTGTCTTGAGTCGTAGATGAGAAAGATAGGTGATAATTATAAACACTTTTAGACTTTTTAAAGATAACAATAATTTAACACTTTATTATTACAAATTCAAATACACAATAATTATAAGCACTGTCGTAAGCTTGTTAGACCTACGACGAGGGCTGACTATCTTCTAAGTAATGGTAGGCGCTCTACCCGTATTTATGTGGGTTCTGACAATGACGTACTAGTGGCGTGATAGCTATATTCTAATATTACTTCCCTAGTAATGTCGAATTGCATTATTGTGGAACTAGGTAAAACAACTTGTTGTTTTCACCTCTGATCTACACTTCCTGTTATATGCCTACATTACCTATTATAAATTATACTAAATGTATAATATCTACATGATATTGTTTAATATCATATTATAGCTGTGGGTATTAATACATCCCTAATATTGCTGAATTTCATTAATGTGTGACTAGCTATAACAACTTGTTGTTTTCGCCTTTGGCCTACGTTTCCTGTTATTTAGGCTTACTTTATATTCCGTATTAATACCTACATTACTACAAATAAATTATACTGTATGTATAATTTATTTATTTTATATTATTTTATTTAAAACAATATTATAGCTTTTGGGTTTACTACATCCCTCCCCT
>NW_021758872.1:0-968 GCF_005508785.2 Acyrthosiphon pisum
CTGAGACGGAGACGGTATGTCAGTCTAGGTATAAGACATAATATTATATATGGTATTAAAAAAAATTGACCTATAATAGGTACCTATAATAAATTCCAAATTAATCATATCACAATATCCATTAGGTACTTATAACGCGTTATACAATATGTAATTTCGTCCAAATTTGTACTTAAAATGACTATAAAAGTAAACTGTGTAAATGTATTTTTTAGATTTTTTTGTAACAGAATTAATTACTTACGTGGAATCTTCTTCTAAATGTTCAATTCTTAGATACAAAAGTTGAACATTTTATAAATTTTTAACTACAAAATAATTATTCAAATTAAAATTTGATAAATTTTGTCAAAATTCGATCTTTAAATGCTTATAAAAAAAAATTGTGCCTATGTATTTTTAATATTTTTCAACTGATATTGTAACGATATATCAGGAGCTTTGTATTACATTTTTACACTTTTTGGCCCAACAGATAAAACTTTAATGATATTTATAGAATAAAAAACTAAAAAAATTGAAAACCGAGAATGTCCGTAAACAGCTCAAAAAGTGTCAAAATATTTTAAAAATTGTATGGTGTATAGGAAATGCTTATATAAACATTCAGTAAAATTTTCATGTATCTACAGTTATTCGTTTTTGAATTACAACAAAATAAGAAAATCGCTACATGAGAAATCGAGTGAATATCCAATGTTGTAAAAATTTGAATTTCAAACGATCATAAAAATTTAATTTGACTTTCTTCTGGATATTTTTTGTTTGATAAAGATAGATAATCTTATAAGGAATCTTGTATTACATTTTAAAATATTAGATTTAAAAAGAAAAATTTTTACGAATTCCTAACTCAAAATAATTTGCTAATTTTCGTGATTTTTCCATATTTTGTCAGTTTTTGAACTTTAAATGCTTATAATAAAAAACTGTGTCTAACGATTTTTAATATTTTTCATCTGCGTTTG
>NW_021758873.1:0-1014 GCF_005508785.2 Acyrthosiphon pisum
TTTATTACTCTTTTGGGCCAGAAGGGCTACATATTATTTTTTAGATTATTTTTACCTTGCGGTTGCTGTGAGTTATATTTTATTTTGTGTATTAATTTGAATTATTTATATATTATACAGCAACATAATTTTACTTGCAACCGTGTTACCTATTTATTTATTTATTATAGTTACCTTTGTCAAATAGTCTTAAGCACACACTCACATAAATACACACATTTACACACTCACCCACGCTCTAGCACTCACAGGATTTGCTCGGCGAACCTGGCCACTTCCTGTTGAGTGCTATACATAAATACATATATACAACACAGGTCGATCGGTGTGTAGGTACAGAGCGCGCACGAAGAATTCTGGTGACCGGGCGCACGGACTATTTCTGTTTCGTACCCGGCCCGTACATATATAAATACATGAACTATTAAATATGCTAAATTATAATTTGTTATACATACCTATAATCAATAAATTGTAGGTATATACTTATAATGTTATATACACAATATGCTGTCTATGTATTATATAAATCAGAACCTATATATACAAGTCCTGTGTTACTGTGTTAGTATATAGAAGTAATTATAATTGATATAATTCTGCAGTAAGGTCATAATAATTAACCAGATCATTTATTTTGCATGAGTCTTAAAAATGATTTTTTTTCTACTTCTTACTATTTTTATTATTTTATAAAATAATACTGTTTTATAATTTAAATATGTTAGCAATAATTTATTAAACCACCTATAATTAAATTAATTATAATTAATAGTCAGTTATAATATTTCAAATCAATTTCACATACGTTTATTATATAATTTAATGATTTAACAGGGTGGTTTCATTTCAAATACATCAATAAGAGCTTAAAACGAGGAGGTAGGTACCTTTCAAATAAAATTGTATATGCTCAGGGCTGCTCCAGTGACATGATTATGGAGGGGGGGTAAGTCATAATGTTCAGACAATTTCGATGATTTTGTTTGTAATTTTGTTTTAACAGTATTAAAT
>NW_021758874.1:0-823 GCF_005508785.2 Acyrthosiphon pisum
TTTACTGAATGTTTATATTACCATTTCCTATACACCATATCAATTTTGAAAATATTTTGACTCTTTTTGAGCTGTTTACGGACATTTTCAGTTTTAAATTTTTTTAGTTTTTTTTTCTATAAATATCAATAAAGTTTTATCTGCAGTTGGGCCAAAAAGTGTATACATTTAATACAAAGCTCCTGATATATTGTTACAATATCAGTTGAAAAATATTAAAAATACATAGGCACAATTTTTTTTTATAAGCATTTAAAGATTAAATGTTGACAAAATTTATCAAATTTTAATTTTAAAAATTATTTTGTAGTTAAAAATTTATAAAATGTTCAATTTTTGTATCTAAGAATTGAAAATTTAAAACAAGATTCCACGTAAGTAATTAATTCTGTTACCAAAAAATCTAAAAAATACATTTACACAGTTTATTTTTATAGTCATTTTAAGTACAAATTTGGACGAAATTACATATTAAAAACCTAGGATAACTATTTTAGTTATTTTGTTGTGATTGTATAATATTATTCGTGGGTACTTGAAACTTCTAAAGTATACTATTATATATCTATGATAGTACCGCGGTTTTTTGTTGATGTATAACGCGTTATAAGTACCTAATAAATATTATGATATGATTAATTTGGAATTTATTATAGGTACCTATTATAGGTCAACTTTTTTTAAATACTATAGACTATAATATAATATTATGTCTTATACCTAGACTGACATACTGTCTCCGCTCAGAATCGTTTTTCTTATACAATGATATTATATCATTGAATTCAAATTTAATACCATCCATTATACAGTGTCCCACTTG
>NW_021758875.1:0-769 GCF_005508785.2 Acyrthosiphon pisum
TTTTTGATTACAACAAAATAAGGAAATCGCTACATGAGAAATCGAGTGAATATCCAATGTTGTAAAAATTTGAATTTCAAACGATCATAAAAATTTAATTTGACTTTCTTATAGATATTTTTTGTTTGATAAAGGTAGATAATCTTATAAGGAATCTTGTATTACATTTTCATATCTTAGATTTAAAAAGAAAAATTTTTATGAATTTCTAACTCGAAATAATTTGCAAATTTTCGTGATTTTTCCATATTTTGTAATTTTTTGAACTTTAAATGCTTATAAAAAAAAACTGTGACTAACGATTTTTAATATTTTTCATCTGCCTTTGAAACAATATACTAGGAGCCTTCTATTAAATTTTCAAGCTTTTTTATCCAACAAATAAAATTTTATTGATATTTTTAGAAAAAAAACTAAAAAAAAATGGAAAATGAAAATGTCCGTAAAGAGCTCAAAATAAATCAAAATATTTTGAAAATATTATGGTGTATAGAAAATGCTAAGATAAACATTCAGTCAAAATTTCATATATCTACGGTTATTTTTTTTAAAGTTACGCCAAAAACCAAAATCGATTTTCTCGAAAACAGATTTTGCGTAAAAATTCCCGTTTTTCCTTAATTTTTCTTTTGTTTTTCCCGGCGCTTTTGAAAACTATTGGAAAAATTTTACTTTTGACCCCCCAAAGTACCAACTAGATTCACTTTCCTATCAGAAAAGGTACTGTTGAAGAAAATCCAAGCACTTTTACTGTCCTAAAACGTGATGA
>NW_021758876.1:0-1023 GCF_005508785.2 Acyrthosiphon pisum
CTCGTATATATATGATCGGGTCCTTTGGAGTGGGTGGTCGTTGTAGTGGCTAAATCCGGTCATGAGACAGAGTCCGGGTCTCGAACTTGGTATGCTGGACGACTCGTATCCTTCGTATGAGTGTTGACTTTCCCGAGGAGATACGTGTGACGACACTTTTATGGTTTGATTGTTTCATACTATGCTTTTGCAACCAGTGCCGCAGCCAGAGGGTGGGCACTGGGGGCACGTGCCCCCCGAAATTTTTTTTAGCTTGTTTTATATTATATTATATGTTTGATACAAATTTAAAGTTAAGGCTGTCGAAGTTAACCATTTTGAAGGGGTCGGATTTAGGAAATATTGTACATCCATCGTTACTACTATATCTATGTGTGTAGTGACTGATCATTAGTGTGTGCGAGTTCCCCGAACGCTTTATGTAAATTTAAGATATTAGACGGCTAAGACTCTTGAACGCCAGTAAAGTACATACGCGCAGTCACGTCATTATGTTTTGTGATAAAAAAATGTTCAACTTACATGTGCAACAAAATCCCTAAAAATGGAAGACAAATTCACCCAGTACCAAAAGCCCTTTTGGCTATTTTAATTTTGAAAACATATATTTGAATTCCTTAATCTCTTTTCTAGATTATGTAGGAAATGGATTTATGATCTGTAGTATTGTTTAATTAGTATTATATTACAGAGTAATTTTCTTTTTTTTTTTTCAAAATTCACTTTTACTTTTGAATTACTAAAAAAAAAAAAAAAATCGATTCCAACAAAACACACAAAAAGCGGAGAAATTGTTATGTTTTTTTCGAAATTTAATTTGGAAATTGCAATTTTTTTTCGCTTATTGATCGAATTGCACGAAATAACTACCAGCTTTCAACAGTCCTAATATAGTCTTGTATTTTTGTTAGTAAATTTTAATAACATTCGAACCAAAAATGGAATGTTTTGTTTGCAACACATTTTTATATAATGATAATAATATTGATGAATACATTAACCTATGGTTTACAATAATATTAA
>NW_021758877.1:0-739 GCF_005508785.2 Acyrthosiphon pisum
TCAGAAATCTGTTTTTAAAACAAACGTTTTTGGTGTAGATCAATCAGCTGCAATACAGAATCAACTATATTCGCTGATAAGAAATGATAACAATTACCTACACCGGCTCACGATTAAAGATATACTGGTTACACATCGAGACTGTATAACACGGCTCGAAAAGCGCGATTGAAAATGTACTGACTAGTAGCACTATCTAGTGGTCTCTTCAACTTATTTTAACCACGTAAATTTCTTAATTTTGAAAACTAAGTATTTATATATACCTAAATACCTTAGTACTATAATTACTACTTACTTTTATACATTAACAATTTAAAACCACGATTAAAGATATATCATATAACATTAATCGTGATATACACATTAGTACTTGTCTACTTTAAGACACTATAAGTCTATAGAGTATAGACTATAAACAACAAAATTACTTGTTAGTTGTTGTATACAAATACCACATGAAATTTCCAAAATAACATTTGGAATACCTAAGGAATAAGGATAAAAGAAGAAAAAAAGAAATGGAAGTAGCTTTAGGCGTATTATTTAAAAAATCAAATCGGGTTCGTTCAAATCATTTTTATAAAGAAGATTTTAATAATACATGGACGTCAGGTGAAGGAACAAACCCATATACAGTAAACTATTATGTCTAATTGAAATTTTTTTTTTTTTGGTTTATAAGTTTATTCAATTTGTTACAAAAAAGAGAACAATAAGAACAATTAATGGTAAATAT
>NW_021758878.1:0-1166 GCF_005508785.2 Acyrthosiphon pisum
TTCTGAATTATCAGACTAATGAAGTCATCATTCCTGACGGGGCTGAAATAGTGCTACAACCCCGCACTGAAACCCTCATAGGAATAGAAGCAGGGAATCACGCAGAAGACGAAATCATCATCATTGAAAGTCAAGAAATCACGAAATCAGTCATGTGAAGTAACGCTGTAACCAGAGTACAAAAGAAAAGGGTGTTAGCCACACTCATCAACCTAACCGAAGAAACGATAAAGCTAAAGACGCCCAATTTAAAGGAACTGGTCCATGAGGAGTTCAGGGAAGCTCTAATCCATTCGGTACAAGTCACGGATCGACAAGAATAACCTCATTCAAACAGTAGTCCACTGAAATGATTGGAAGAAGCACTTAGAACCGATCATCTAAATTTGGAAGAAAAAGGATCAATAGTGGCCATCTGTCAATATTACTTGGACATATTCTTTTTAGAAGGAGATCGGGTGTCGGCGACTACAGCGGTGACACATGGGATCAAAACCTCAGAAGCGGTATCGCAAATTGACGTGAAGCCCTACCGTTTACAACAAAGGCTGAAAGGCATAGACAGAAAATAACAGACCAAATGGAGGTCCTCGAACGGGAAGGTGTGATTCACCTTGGAACGCTCCACTCCTAGTAGTCCCGAAAAAACCTGACGTCAATGGCCGGGTTAAATACCGTGTCTGTGTGGATTTTCGCTGACTGAATGAGGTCACGATAGGGGATGCTTTCCCACTTCCAAACATCATGGACATTTTGGACCAAATAGGGAGGTCAAAATATTACAGTACCTTGGATTTAGCCCATGGGTACCACCAAATTCCAATAGATCTCTCCAACTGTAGCAAGACGGCGTTTTCTACAGACCAGAGACATTTCGAATTTGAACGAATGCCATTTGGTTTGAAGGGAGCTCCAACGACCTTCCAGAGACTCATGAATACAGTTTTAATCGGTTTAAATGGAATCAAAGCATTCATATAGCTAGATGATATGATCATCTATGCAAAAGATCTAAATGATGATTCACAGAAATAACTAAGATTTTTCAGAGACTCCGCAAATACAATCTCAAACGTCAACCACTAAAGTGCGAATTTCTCCGAAAGAAGTAAATTATCTCGAACATTAAATCACTGACGAAGGAGTCAAGCCAGATCTCATTTAAA
>NW_021758878.1:3426-4621 GCF_005508785.2 Acyrthosiphon pisum
GATAAATGCAGATGGAAAGCTAGCAAAACAATTATTTTTGGAGTTTGCTATAAGCAGGATGCAGAATTCTTTTACAAAAACATTGAAGACCTAGCTCGTTCCCGAGGATAACTATGTTCATTTATCACAGGAACAAATACGCATAGTCTCGTCAGTCATGAATAATGTTAATTCTACCATGCATGAACTACTAACAGATGATCAAAAATTGCAGCAGAATATAAACAGAATAGAAGAACAATCTAGGCGTGGCAACAATCAATGTATTGGAATTCGGAAATACAAAACAATTTCCTGGAGCACACTGCAGTATTGGCAGTTTTTCTAAACCAATTCGCTTGGGAAACTCAAAACCTTCAATCCAGTGTCAACTCAGCATAAATGGATTGATGCATACAAATTTCTACCCCCATTTCAATTGATTCACGAACTTAAGCAAATACAACTGTCATTACCGTCTACACTAGAGCTACCTATAACAGAATCTCATTTATCTATTCCTGAATTATTTCGAATATCCAAACAGAATCTCGTATTAAATTTTTGACCCCTATACCCTTATTGCCAAACCTTCTGTTTAACCTTTTTCATAATATTCCACTTCCAATACCTACAAATAAAGGTAATATATTAATTATTGAACCACAAGCCCAGTACTTGGCAATAAGCGATAATAACGAATATCATTTCAGTCAAACTGGCGATCAGTATGAAAAATGCGAAACATTGTTCTTTTTAAGTTATGTCTAAATCCTGAGGATATCAGTTAATCTAAACACCAGGAAAATTGTGAGGTATCTTTGTACAATTCCCCATATAAAACGATAAAAAACGTGTAATTTCAAATATGTTAAAGCCGACGACCAATAATTGTTTTGATAGCGCCCACGTACTGCTCCGCCGCCACCGATAAGTCCTCACACAAACACACACACAACGACTATCTTCAGGAGCAGGATACAGAGTATGTGGTAGTCATGACCACTGGCAAGCTGCATGTGCGAAAAGAAAGCCGGAGTCGGGAAACGTCAAAACGACCGGCGGGACCGCCGGGTCCCGGCCGACCAGGAAGTAACCAGCGAAAAAGTCACGAGTCGTCCGAAGAGTGGTAAGCAACGAAGTTCAACTCGGTCAGTGAGTAACGTTCCGGTACAGGAACCACAAATTACAAGAACTGACCCGAAGAAACGGAACT
>NW_021758878.1:4721-6277 GCF_005508785.2 Acyrthosiphon pisum
CTTTGAAGCAATGGGACATCTTCGCATAACTTACACAAATTGGGATTTCATCACTTACGTGAATCTGATGACTTATTACAAGAAGTACCAAATACACTGGAAATTTCATGATCAAACGGGCGACGTTTGTATTCAATTAAAAAAAAGAGAGTACTCGATCTTAAGTAGTGCATGTACGGATTTCATACAATCCACGTTCCCGTTCATGCAAGTAATTGAATGAAATTTCAATTCTGTCATACGAATCCTTGGGTCAGATCACAGAACCTCTGAACATCTGAATCGAAAACCTCACGGGTTGATAAATGCAGATGGAAAGCTAGCAAACATTATTTTTGGAGTTTGCTATAAGCAGGATGCAGAATTCTTTTACAAAAACATTGAAGACCTAGCTCGTTCCGAGGATAACTATGTTCATTTATCACAGGAACAAATACGCATAGTCTCGTCAGTCATGAATAATGTTAATTCTACCATGCATGAACTACTAACAGATGATCAAAAATTGCAGCAGAATATAAACAGAATAGAAGAACAATCTAGGCGTGGCAACAATCAATGTATTGGAATTCGGAAATACAAAACAATTTCCTGGAGCACACTGCAGTATTGGCAGTTTTTCTAAACCAATTCGCTTGGGAAACTCAAAACCTTCAATCCAGTGTCAACTCAGCATAAATGGATTGATGCATACAAATTTCTACCCCCATTTCAATTGATTCACGAACTTAAGCAAATACAACTGTCATTACCGTCTACACTAGAGCTACCTATAACAGAATCTCATTTATCTATTCCTGAATTATTTCGAATATCCAAACAGAATCTCGTATTAAATTTTTGACCCCTATACCCTTATTGCCAAACCTTCTGTTTAACCTTTTTCATAATATTCCACTTCCAATACCTACAAATAAAGGTAATATATTAATTATTGAACCACAAGCCCAGTACTTGGCAATAAGCGATAATAACGAATATCATTTCAGTCAAACTGGCGATCAGTATGAAAAATGCGAAACATTGTTCTTTTTAAGTTATGTCTAAATCCTGAGGATATCAGTTAATCTAAACACCAGGAAAATTGTGAGGTATCTTTGTACAATTCCCCATATAAAACGATAAAAAACGTGTAATTTCAAATATGTTAAAGCCGACGACCAATAATTGTTTTGATAGCGCCCACGTACTGCTCCGCCGCCACCGATAAGTCCTCACACAAACACACACACCACGATTATCTTCAGGAGCAGGATACAGAGTATGTGTTAGTCATGACCACTGGCAAGCTGCATGTGTGAAAAGAAAGCCGGAGTCGGGGAAAAGTCAAAACGACCGGCGGGACCGCCGGGGTCCCGGCCGACCAGGAAGTAACCAGCGAAAAAAGTCACGAGTCGTCCGAAGAGTGGTAAGCAACGAAGTTCAACTCGGTCAGTGAGTAACGTTCCGGTACAGGAACCACAAATTACAAGAACTGACCCGAAGAAACGGAACTTGGTCACCTGAGCCGTTCCACACCAACTGGTTTACCCTCACTAGGTAACGACATCTGAAGC
>NW_021758879.1:0-1047 GCF_005508785.2 Acyrthosiphon pisum
TTTGTCCTGGAGAAAAAGAAGGTGAAATAAATTTAGTACCGCAGGCTGAAGTTTGTGGTTTATTACGAGAAATGAATCAAATACTGTTTCGACTTACTAGAGTTGAAGCTGCTGTAATTGCATTTAATTCAAAACAGTATCTTAGGCAGGTTCATAAGACTATGCAAAATACAAGCCCAGGTAATTATAAATCCAATTGTCTAGTATAACATTAATGTGTTTATGCTTTATTCTGTATCTATAAACTGTTTTTTAAAGGAAAATTTGGCAAAAAATATTTAAAAAATATAGAACGTATAAGAGCCAATTGTTTAAAAAGACGACAGTTGTTTTCTAACAATGCTAGCTCAAAATTCAAAAGCCGATCTCAATGTACAGCAGCGGATCAAAATTATGGGTTAGCTGAACCATTAATCGATACAATGACCAAAGAGGATTATGACAAAAAAAAATTATTATTTTTACAAAAACTAAATGAGGCTGATAGAACTGAGATCGAAATTTGTACAAGAGATCAAAGTAATAATTCTCTTTGGTATAAAGAAAGAAGACTTCGAATCACAGCGTCAAATTTTGGCACGATATGCAAAATGCGACCTTACACTAGTTGTAAGAAAAAAATCCATAGCTTGCTATACGCACCAAATCCCAAAACAAAACAACTAACCTATGGTAATGTTATGGAATCGAAAGGTCGGAAAAAGTTTGAAGAAATGTATAACGTAAACGTCCAAACATGTGGTCTTATAATTGATTCTGATCTACCATATTTGGCAGCAAGTCCAGGTATAATTATTTATTAAATTATAGATGTATTTCATTGTAGTTATTTAAATATTCTTTTTTTATTAGATGGTCTAGTTGGAGAAAATGCCATAATAGAAATTAAGTGTCCTTACAATGCTCGTAATTCAGAAAGTCTAATCGGAAGCTTTCAACAATAAACTTGTAAGTGATAGGTAATATGATTAATTTTATTCCCAATAATTTTTATCATCGTAAAAATACAATCACTACCAAAATCGTACATTCATTTTGCTATCCGAA
>NW_021758880.1:0-1782 GCF_005508785.2 Acyrthosiphon pisum
GTGGTGCATTTTTGTCGTTTCGCCTCGGGCTGGGTTTTTCGATCCGGCCTGCGGCGGGAACGCGGGGTCGTCGGGTATTGTGTTTTGTCGTGTTGGCAGCCCTGGTTAAGCGGTAATTTTTGAACTCGGAAGAGTGTCTAGTCGTAAGTCAGGCGATTCAAATAGATCGTACGACACAGCCAGCCAGGTAGGCAATCCGAGGACCGCAGACGACGCTCCGGGCGTGTATGTCCGGTTCTGGAGTGTGTGTGTTGAAATCGGAAATTCGGATTCTGAGTTTGAGTGTCTAGCTATCAGTCATCTTGGGTGAAAGTCGATTCCCGAACGGATAATTCGTCTGCGGCGGATCGGATGCAGTGGGAGTGTAAGTCGCTCGTATGCAAGTAGCTAGTCAGGTAGGCAATCCGACTACGTCGGATCGCAGACCATGCACCGGGCGTGTATGTCCGGTTCTTGAGTGTGTATGTTGAAATCGGAAATTCGGATTATGAGTTTGAGTGTCTAGCTATCAGTCATTTCGGGTGAAAGTCGATTCCCGAACGGATAATTCGTCTGCGGCGGATCGGATGCAGTGGGAGTGTAGGTAAGTCGCTCGTATGCAAGTAGCTAGTCAGGTAGGCAATCCGACTACGTCGGATCGCAGACCATGCACCGGGCGTGTATGTCCGGTTCTTGAGTGTGTATGTTAAAATCGGAAATTCGGATTCTGAGTTTGAGTGTCTAGCTATCAGTCATCTTAGGTGAAAATCGATTCCCGAACGGACAATCCGCTTGCGGTGGATCGGACGCAGTGGGAGTGTAAGTCGCTCGTATGCAAGTAGCTAGGCAGGTAGGCAATCCGACTAGTCGGATCGCAGACCATGCACCGGGCGTGTATGTCCGGTTCTTGAGTGTGTATGTTGAAATCGGAAATTCGGATTCTGAGTTTGAGTGTCTAGCTATCAGTCATCTTGGGTGAAAGTCGATTCCCGAACGGACAATCGTCTGCGGGCGGAATTGGATACAGTGGGAGTGTACGTCGCTCGTATGCAAGTAGCTAGTCAGGTAGGCAATCCGACTACGTCGGATCGCAGACCATGCACCGGGCGTGTATGTCCCGGTTCTTGAGTGTGTATGTTGAAATCGGAAATTCGGATTATGAGTTTGAGTGTCTAGCTATCAGTCATTTCGGGTGAAAGTCGATTCCCGAACGGACAATACGCCTTCAGCGAAAAGTGTTCGAAATATAATAAAACTTATTTATGTATACAACTTTATGCTTCGTTAAGTATAAATATTTTTAAGTAAACATACTTTACCCATAATAGTTTTTAACGAATAAAGTAAGTGGTAACTATTCCAAAATTTGAACAATATAAAAATGAATAATAACTGGAACTGTTGTTAAAGCACAGGGCTTTGAGTTACTTAAGTACTAATGTAATAAAGTAATAACTAAATGAAAAGTACAATTGTATATTTAATGTCAATTGTTTAATAAACTATATTGTAAGCATATTTGTCAAACAGATATTAGTTAAAACAACAGGAGCGCAGTTTAAAATATGTTTAGTCATAGCAAAAGAATGGTTCTGAAGCAGTGATCAACAGTTATACAAAATAAAACAGTTAAGTCAAATGAAAAAAGGGAAAACTAATAAATGAAATAAAAGTGTTGTGTAGAGAGACATGTACACATATATCAAACATTTGTTTGTAAGTGAAAGTAAAACAAAATATTAGTTTAACGCAATCATTTAAAATCATAACATGTAAGTTTAACTTTTAAAGTCTGACTCAATG
>NW_021758881.1:0-469 GCF_005508785.2 Acyrthosiphon pisum
GTATATATATATTAGATGTTTGTGTAAGTGTAACTGAATTTTTCGCCTGGTGTATAATATTATCGCGATGAGTTTTGAAAATGCTTTGTACGCATTTCTATAAGTAAATAATCAATTCACGTGCACATATTGTTATATAGGTAGGTAGGTACTATAACTAATATAATACTATGCCGAATTTCGAAAATTTTCCAATAATATAATAGCCGTTCGCTCGTCCAAAGATAGGTACTTATAGGAAGATTAAATTTCGTTTACCTTTCTACATTTTGTTTTTAAATTTAATTTGTATTTGTCTGCAAGACGTGCCACGTGCAGTAGTCTAATTCAATAAATTATTACTTATTAATTTGAGGCATTTATTTAAGTTTCAGAGTCATTAAATGTATCATATTATTGTATACCCATAGGCGCAACTAGAGGCCAAACACTGGGGGTGCTAAAATTATGCAGAAGACATAGACCCGTG
>NW_021758882.1:0-1695 GCF_005508785.2 Acyrthosiphon pisum
AATTGGTGGCTCGATGCAACAAAAATGAAATTTTTTTAACCCTGTGACCCACTTGGGGAGGTGTTGCACAGCAAGTCGGGGGATATTTTCGATTTGCGGAGCGGAGCGACGGCGCCGAGGAGCGTAGCGACGAGTGCCGCTAGCACCGCATCACTGTACGATGTGTTTTCAAATTGGTGGCTCGATGCAACAAAAATGCAATTTAGTTTTACACCATTGTTTTAAACTTGTGCCCGTAATAAAAATCTAAATTTGTGATAGGTAAAATATACGCGCTACGCGCTGGAGTAGTGTGGCGCGCATGCGTATAAACGCAAAATCGCAAACTTTGGAACGCTATAACTTCCAAAATAATGATTTGCGCAAATTTATTTTTGCACCATCGTTCTTAACTCGTTTAAATACATATGTTTCAAAAAAAAAAATTGAAAAAATCGCGTGGTAGCTAAACTGCAATTGTTCCACGTCAACGCATCAGTGGAAATCGTTGTAAACTGAAATTCGTTTTTCGACGTTTTAAATAAACCAAAAATCTAGCAGCAACCAAATTGTGTTACGTCTTTTATTGTTTACTATTGGTCACCTCAACACTTCAACCACGCGGCACCCCACAGGTCCGCATCAAACCTATAAGAAAAAAAAAACAAAAAAAAACGAGTTATTAATGCAAATATGTAATTGTAGGAGCGAGGAAATTAATGCACTTTTAACAACAGGTAAGGAAAGGTTGGTGCGTTTCAGTGGCAATGAGGAACCAATATACGAAATGGTTTTGACTGTACGGGCAGGGGGCCGTGTTTTGGTGGTGGTACTAAAGAAGGAGAGGGAGTACATAAAGGAGAAACTGTTATTTCTTTATAATGGACCCGAACCTTTCATATATAGGCAAAAACATTCGTTCAGATTTTGGATTTTGGATTGGGAAATATGTCAATGGTTAGTGAATGAATTCAGAAACCCTAATGCAGAAGGGGTGTCAAGTACACCATACAGGTACCACCTAGACATAGAGCGGCCACTGCTGGTACAGAACAGACCGAGGACAATAGGTGTTGCAAATATCGTGTTTAACAGAATTAAACCACCGGTACCCATGGGGGAAGAAACTGCGGAACAATTAGAAGCCGACATAAATCTTAAAACCAGGGTTATAGATGAATTTTTTCAAGTAAATAATGAAATAGATATAGGGGCATGGTCGCATTTTAGAAATATACAAATGCGTAGGGTAGCACAATTAAAAACTAATAGTAATAACGATAACCATAATAACCAAAGTAATAATAGTAATATAGGTGTAAGTAGTAATAATGGTGATTGGTTAGATAATATAATTTCGGATATGGATGAATTAGAAATAGTCAATAATACTTATAGATTTAGTAGATTTTCGGATATTGATAGTGATAGTGATTAAAATACGAAAATAAAATAAGTGAATTAAGTAAATAAATAATGTGTCGAGAATTACTATGTTGATTTGGTATGCCAGCGGGAGAAAGTGGGTGTTGCTACCATATTCTTATCGAAACAGGCAACCACTGGAACTCGCTGTCAATAAGAGTCAACTAGTAATTTCGGACATGTCGAGAACAATATAGTTGCTCGCAAGGTAATTTGACCAAGTAAAGATTGAATGAGAATTATGGAACATACGATAATATAGCATGATAAGGCTAATTTTCATAAATTTGG
>NW_021758883.1:0-944 GCF_005508785.2 Acyrthosiphon pisum
ACTTAGGAATTTTTTTTAACATACTTAAAATCATTTTGCGTCGCTCTAAGTAGTATGAAAATCTCCGTTAATAACTGCAGATTCCAAATATGTGAGCAGATAGCGTCGACTCCTCCCGGAAAATTGTCAGGAGCTCGCGGCACGACGGCGGCCCGCGCGTGCAACGCGAGGCACCCGTGACCACGGCCGGCCGGACTTAGGAATTTTTTTTAACATACTTAAAATCATTTTGCGTCGCTCTAAGTAGTATGAAAATCTCCCGTGACCACGGCCGGCCGGACTTAGGAATTTTTTTTAACATACTTAAAATCATTTTGCGTCGCTCTAAGTAGTATGAAAATCTCCGTTAAGACCTGCAGATTCCAAATATGTGAGCAGATAGCGTCGACTCCTCCCGGAAAATTGTCAGGAGCTCGCGGAACGACGGCGGCCCGCGCGTGCAACGCGAGGCACCCGTGACCACGGCCGGCCGGAATTAGGAATTTTTTTTAACATACTTAAAATCATTTTGCGTCGCTCTAAGTAGTATGAAAATCTCCGTTAATAACTGCAGATTCCAAATATGTGAGCAGATAGCGTCGACTCCTCCCGGAAAATTGTCAGGAGCTCGCGGCACGACGGCGGCCCGCGCGTGCAACGCGAGGCACCCGTGACCACGGCCGGCCGGACTTAGGAATTTTTTTTAACATACTTAAAATCATTTTGCGTCGCTCTAAGTAGTATGAAAATCTCCTTTAAGACCTGCAGATTCCAAATATGTGAGCAGATAGCGTCGACTCCTCCCGGAAAATTGTCAGAGCTCGCGGAACGACGGCGGCCCGCGCGTGCAACGCGAGGCACCCGTGACCACGGCCGGCCGGACTTAGGAATTTTTTTTAACATACTTAATATCATTTTGCGTCGCTCTAAGTAGTATGAAAATCTCCGTTAAGACCTGCAGATTC
>NW_021758884.1:0-1652 GCF_005508785.2 Acyrthosiphon pisum
CGCCCCGGAATGAACGAATGAAAATTTAATAGCTTATCGATCAAGATTCTAGATGCATTACATTAATCCTTACAATATATTTGCATATTTACTCAACATATTTTATTTATCTAGACAAATTAGTAAATATAACACAATTATTATTTATCACAAGTTACACATTATGTATTTATCTAGATAAGATAAAAGATGATTCATTATATTCATATAGACGATTATTATGTAGATAAGGGTTATATGCTGATGTATAATTATAGTGAATACATGTGTTATACTATTATGATGAGGTTACTCCGACCATGGTCGGAGTATTTAGCTGGTAAAATACGTCGCGTACTCGCGTTAATACGTGGATACGCGGTCTTCATCATATTTTAGAAAGTACTCTACGACGGCACTGCGTTGTAAATATTATTATTTATCATTTATATCATAAGTCGTAGTATTATAACTATAAATGTAGCATAGGCATACGAGTTAAATGCAGTTTGGTTATTTACGCCTCTAGATATTTGATTGACAATCATTATAAATGTGACTAATTTATTCGGATTTCCAAGCTTTTTTTCATAAAACGTAATTTTGATTTTCCTAGTAATAAATAAATGAAGTAATGTGTAATATTATAATATTAAACGCACTCCCGCATACTGACCCCCACACCAAAACAACGATCGTCGGCTTAGGGCCCGTTTTACAATCATAGTTTAAACCTCGATTACGCTTGAACCACTGATTTTACCGACCGAATTCGGTGGTTTAACCGGAGTTCAACTATTGTAATACCATAGAACAATATAGAAGCGAAACTCGATCAGCTGATGGGTGAAGTGTTTACCTATGATCTGAAGTCCGAACAATGAAACTGTTTCCGTAACACTGACATGATGTTATACCCGTATTGAAAAACCGTTTCCGCTTAATAGGCAGGATATTCTGCGCGGGGTCGGGTTGTTTCCACTGTTTACTTTTATCATATATTACGTATGCCACGCCGTGTTCAAGGTTACAATCGCCCGATTCGGCCAATTCACGGAGTTTCATACCCCTGGTAATACGGGCCCTTAGTCGTTGACTTCGCAAAAACGTCATCGTCGTCCAATTCCCAAAGCAATTTAATTTAAAAAAAAAAACGTTTCAAATGTATTACAGCCACAGAATTCAGTACAGTGTACATAATATAGTGATATTATAATATCCGACGTTGCTGTATGGATACATATACACTGCAAAGTGCAGAGAATGGTAAACCATTATAATAAGCGTATACATATATATATAGGTAGGTAGGTAGGTAGGTACTAGGTATACACATTAAACACACACATATACACGATTGGTTGTTGTATGCACACGCCGACTTGCGCATACTAATTATAATACTTTAAAATTGATTACATTAAGACTTTTTTTAAATTAAAACGTAAACAGGTTTGTCGAAATGTGCGAAACAGTGGTCGTGCGATGGTGCGTCGCGGTCGTCGTTGTTCGCAACGAACATTTTATTAAAACCACACACACGCCAACATAAATACATAATATTATTATATGCTATACGCGAAATATTATACGCGATTGCCATCATAATATATAAATATAATAATATAGAAAATATGTCTATAGTTCTATACAAGCTATAAGCCTGTAACAGA
>NW_021758885.1:0-792 GCF_005508785.2 Acyrthosiphon pisum
ACTCGGGTATATTAATTATTATTACTGTTATTTAATATTTTTAACAATATAATAATACCACAAGTCAAGAATTTGCTTACGGATCTTTAACATATTATTTTAAATTTGTATCGTTAATCTAAGACCGAAATATCCTCGTACGTTTCCCTAACAAAATATTGAGTTTTCGCAATTTTTTTTTTGGCCGATATTTAGTACGGAATTCGTATACATTTTTTTCGAAGTTATTCAATAATTTGTGTGGGTGCTATAGAAACATTTCTCCACCTCCCCCACTTATTTCCAAAACTACTTATTTATATGAAACTTCTATGCAGATATTTAGTTCGGAATTTGTACGACCTTACTCGACATTTTTCAAAAATCCCTTACAACCGAATAAAGCATTTTCCTCATATGCCGTTTCCCCAGCCCCACAATTACGGTTTCGCACGAAACATTTTATTTATAGTTAAAGGTGTTTGATTGAATAAGTATCTAAAGCGAGCGAAGCGACCAAATTTTCGTTTGGTTTGGGGGCCCCTTCAAATATTTCCCTGTGACATAAATACTACCTATCCACCTCTGATTCTGCCGTTGGAAAATGAATTAATGTTGTAATTAATTTTAATAGGGAAGACTTAATGGTCTAGCTATGCTCTTGATCAACAAAAACGATTCAATTACTCCTGATGAAGTGCTAGTTGAACTATCCAATAAAAATATGATATTAGAATTTTAATACCCTCTCCCTCTCTCCCAAAGCAAATTTGAATGTACGCCACTGAATTCAACAAAATAAACACTATTTAA
>NW_021758886.1:0-829 GCF_005508785.2 Acyrthosiphon pisum
AGAGAGGCTTCTGCCCGTTAACCACCCCCCCCCCTGTTTATCTGTCCACTGGTTACATTATTAATATTTAATTACAAACAGGGGCGGATTGGCCTATCGGGAAATCGGGAAACTTCCCGATGGGCCGGTTCTTGTGAGGGCCGGCAGGGCCGGTATAATTATTATAATATATTTACAAAAACAAATCATATTTTTATAATTTAAGCATAATATATATTAAGAAAATCAAATACCTACGAAGGTATTATGTTTAATATCTTAAACTATTGCAATTCATAGAAGGAATTTCGGTATTTACACTATTTTCCCTCCAATTCATGCTAATGTATTATTTAGAAATCTGTGGTATTGGTATTTTATTATTTATTTTTTATATTGTATAGTAGAATTCAGTTAGTTGCGTGATAATATTGATAACCTTATTTTATCATTATTTATGTGTATTTTGATTTTGAACTTTTTTACACAAACGAGTTACCGAGTTAGTTACAATACTTACAAACGTGTGTTTAGTGTAAAAAATTAATTGAACTGTGCAATTTAAATAATGTGTGAAGCTGGTAAAAACGAAAGAAGGTTGCTGAAAAGGTATACGAGAAAAAAATAAATAACTGTTGGGAAATATTTACGTGGAACATTGTTTTAGATTTTCAATCGTAAGCTATAAAAGTCGAACATTTTATAAATTTTGTCATAATTTGAACTTTAAATGCATGTGCGCCTATGTATTTTTAATATTTTTCAATTGCTATTGTAACAATATATCAGGAGCCTTGTATTAAATTTTCACGCTTTTTGGCCTAACCAATAACATTTTTATTTTTTATTT
>NW_021758887.1:0-762 GCF_005508785.2 Acyrthosiphon pisum
GGAGTTTATAATTTACATTAGGATTTTTTTTTATGTGGAGTATAAAGATTGGATATGGATGTATGGATATGTTTGGCCCTACATACCTTAATATTTTTGAAGGATAATTAGGTTTGTAAAGAATTGAAATAACAATATTGTCATGGTTGGATAGTAGAGTGAATATATCAAAAGTGAACTCATACCTGGTGTTAAAACAGACGCAATAGTTAAGTTAACTTCGTGGAAATAGATTAATTTCAGATTAAGAAAAGCTGTACGGCAGCACGTAGCCTCGCTGTGGGCGGCGTTGACGTCTTCATGTATGTTGATTGCAGCAGTGTACTGCGCCGCCGTGGCACATCGTGTGGTCGTTGCGAGTGGATGATGATTGATTGACGTCTGGACCATGAGTGTCTAGTTATGCACTGTGTGCGTTGCGTTTATATAAGGAAGCTATAAGTTTGTTGTGTGAATTGCGCATGCACGTGCATTCAAATTGTGTTTTTGCACATTGTCGATGGGTTTTTCGCAATATTGGTGTGAGAAAAGTATTTCATATGTTAGGAGCTATCGTATTCTCCTTGTTGCGCATAATTTTGGCACTGATATCCGGTTGTTTGATCGAATGTCGTACAGTGCGCATGTTCGTGCACGTTATGTTGTATTTTGCACATTGTCGTCAGTTTTTGGAAATATTGGTATGATAGGGGTGTATCGTGTTTTGTGTTATATCCTATTACTTCTTTTGCGCATAGTTTTGACATTGATATTTGATTATTT
>NW_021758888.1:0-814 GCF_005508785.2 Acyrthosiphon pisum
AGGTTAGGTACCTATCTGTATTTTTGACTAATGTAGGTGCCTGTTCATTGAGAAGACCAGGTCTACCACAAAGCAGTAACGAACAGGCGAAGAGCGTGGCAAGCTCCAGCCTGAGCCACAAGGGACCAACCGGAAGCGGAGGACATCCGAGTACGTGACTCCAGAGCGGTGGACTACGGTCGGCTTGTGAAAAGGAGTTAAGAACGAGTTAAATAGGGCGGCGGACTCCGGTCGGCCTTCCAACATGAATCACCAAACCATAAAATAAAATGTATATACTCTCAATACAATATGATTATGATTGCCATTTTAAACTTGCAGAATTTTGGTCCATGCCAGAGGTTTAAATTAGGTAAATCGTCTTCTAAATAATATTGGTTTCTATATTTAATACACTATTAAATGCGACCAATGTTTAAACAAATTAATAGAAAATAATTATAAGGCATTCATAAGCCTTCAAAATGGTTACTTTTGTATGAATAACCTTGTAAAATATTACTGCATTAAAGCTTAAGTCAAAAAGTTATAAATTCTACAATTTTATTAACACAAACCAACAAAAAACCATAAATACAAATATTTATTAAGTAAATTATTGCTCATGAGTCATGAGTCAGGTGTTAAAGTAAAATAATATTAAATGCATTAGTAAATCTAGATATTTAAGTGCTGAAATATGCTGAATTGTTCCACTTTATAGCAAAAATATATCATCAGACAATAACATTCTCAAATTTTAAATAATGATGGTATTGAATAAAAATATAATTTTAACAGAAAAATAAAGTACCATTTAAGTGTAAATAGATAA
>NW_021758889.1:0-4481 GCF_005508785.2 Acyrthosiphon pisum
TTACTAATGGCGTACGCAGGGGTAGGGTTCTGACCCCCCCCCTGAAATTTCTTTTTTCTACAAAAAATGTGTATACATAATTTTCCCAATACAAAGCTGTGACTTACATTTACGAACATTTATTATGATTTCGTAAAAAATTAAAATTAAACATCTTTATGGCCGAGGGGTACACATTTGACAACACCCCACCACCACCCAATAAAACACCACTGTATGACCAGGACGTCTGACATCCTCGTTCTAGTAGTTACATAACATATTAAACCAAACTACGGGTACAACTTTGAAATATAAACACACCAAATTTGCGTTTGGCAGAACCAACTTCGTGTAATTTGCTGACACTGCTATATATTACCGTCAATCAGGGTGCCTTGGAACGATTTTTACCATTTAACTACTGTAGAACATTACTTATAGATAATTAAATTCTATAATAATCATGCGGTGGCGCAATCCTCTAAGGAATAGATTGAGCAAAAATAACATTGAGGTAAATAAAAAATAAAAAGTGCTCGTTCCAAGTCATCTGAGGTTCTGGGTGAATTTGAACATCCGTTTTTTCAAGTGCAGATTTCATTTAATCATTTGTCGAAGCTCACTTGGAACGCTAAAAGTATAGAGTTCAGTGGGTCGACCCGAACGCCAGACGATGCTTAACCGCAAAACACATTATAGCGACTGCGGCCAAAGAACTGGAACCTTTTGAATTAATCAGTATCGGTTCCGGTATTGGTTCTCCAAAAATAAAATAACTGTTCCGGTTCAGTTCTGATATTTTTTGATAAAAAAAAAAAATAAGGGTATCGGTTCCAGATAATTTATGTACCAAAAAGTATAATAATTTTAAATACTTATTCGGAATGCGGGTTTAATTAATAGTATGATAAATATTAGAAAACTTACCTATATGATCATACATGGTTTATACACAAAACAGTAATGCCATTCAATTATGATGAATAAAATTATTTTATTTTTGAGCCTAAAAGAACCTATTTAATTTAAAAATTCTGATTTGGTTCCAGTACTTTATTTATTAATATAAAAGTTTCAGTTCCGGTTCCAGAACTGTTTTTTTAGGTTTAGTTCCAGACTCCAGTCCCTGCTGCGGCTATCGGCCAATTACCGCACCACGCCAGGCCCCGTATGTTACGTTTTCTTCAAGACATAAATACACATTTCTTCACGTTTTATGCGATAAAACACCATCAGAACCTTTTTTTTAACTCTATATCATTACGCATAATGTTACATAATTTTACTTTGTGTTCTCTACTATATTACTTTCAATCAATGTTATTAATAATTATTATTAACTTTGTGAATGTAATCTGTGTATGCAACTGTATATCTTACTCATCCTGTATAATATAATATTAATAAAATAATGTAATGTAATGTTACGTCAAATGGCCATGGATGCCTCGAACCGATTATAATAATAAAAAAAAACAATGATAGACCTATATAGATATTATGTCTAAACTTAATAATTATAGTTAAATACTTAACCAATTGATTAAAGTAGGTGTATAAAAACAACTAATAAGTTTTACACATATAAAATATTATAAGAAATCATAATATTAATTTATTGATCAAATATATAATATATTTATCACTCATACTATATATACTCATACCTATATACATTATAATATAAACCAAAGATATTTCCTTTGTAGGTAGGTACTAAAGTATGCACTATGGGGTACGTCTATAGCCTGTTATATCATAGTATATTTTATACAACTTCACTCAGTGATAATAAAATAGATTCAAGTATAATATGAGGAAAAAATCAAAAAAACATTATGTATTGCACTATTGCAGGATAATCTAATCAGTGAGCATGTCATAAAAATGCAATACCGACATAACGTAGGCCACTCAAGTATATAATTATACATAATACTGTAGAACAGGTAAATATCTTAAAATTTATAAGACTGTAGGTACTAACGTAAAAAATACGTATTCTCAACGATGAATTTTTATCGTAATTTTGAGCAATTCATTTGTATAATTTAAGTTGTATAGGATTATTAACAGTGGTTGATATAATGGGATATGGTATGCCTCCACTTTTATAGTTTACATTTTCCATCCCTCCACTTGTTTTGTCGAAAATAATGCATCCCCCTTGTAATTAATTAGAAATATTATCGGTTTATATTGGTATTTTTAATACAATTTTTCTTTTTACGATGGTTTTATAATTAGTCATACAATAGTCAACGACTCAAAATTTAGACACCACTGACAATAAAGGGCCTCTAAAATTAGATTGAATCTGGGCCTCAAAATTGTAGTTGCGGAAATGTGGGTTTAATATGAGAACTATATAAAATAGAAAAAGCATCCTTCCATTTATTTCAAGCCACTCCGACCACTGATTATCTAAATAGGTATTGTTCAAGGACATCACAACACAATTTTTTTTAATTTTAAGTTAATTGGAGTATAATTTAGTCAACGTAATAAAAAATGTTTTGATAAAAATCTGATGTTAAAAATATGATTATTCAACGAGATGATGAGAGTTGATGAATAGTTGCGTGACGTCGTAGAGCCGACGACTGAGCAGTCTCCTATGTTTTACGTTTAAAAATAGTTTGATTTACAAAATGATTTTAATAACTTAAAATAGTGTTTCAAAATTTTTTTTTTCATAATCCTAAGTATATGTATGTGCTTAAGATGATGGTGTGATTTAAAATTTAATACATCTTGTTGTTGCATACAATACATTATACATTATAAATTATAATTTAGTAAATTTATTGAGTTTTCGATTCGCGTAATATTGCCGTATAAACAACATTTTACGAAATTCACTATAATAGTTTTATCTAAGTACTATAAAAAAACTGGAAATTATATCAAAATTATTTAATTATAATCACACCAGTATCATGAACACAAAAAATCACTTAAAAATATTATATTTAATGATTGAAATCGTTGTGTTAATCTAGACAGTTTTGCTCGTAAAACATACGCCAACTTCGACTCTATGACGTCACACGCATATCTTCAAACGCCTGTATCTTATTGAATAATTAGTGTTTAAGTGTGAGACCCACACCATATTTCTTAGATACCGCAGTCATATTAACATACTTTAGATCTAAACAAACTTGTTTTTAGTGTTGTAATGTCCCTTAAGATCACGGAAGTTTTTTAAATTATAGTTACACATTTATATCCTATACATTCTTTAATATGCACAATATTTTACCTAAGTTTCAAGTGATATGATCAGGATGCAATCCAACTCATCCAAACAATAAACCAAACATTAAAATTTGCACGACTTTCACATACAATAAAAACTCAGAAGCAATGATCTCAATGATTAAATTTAAATTGATTCAACCGATGCCATATATACCATATACTCATGATTCAATTTCTAAACCATAAATTATAGGACCGGACTTAGAAGTTTATTTTTATTTTTTACACCCAATGTTATAAATACAAATTCACCCATTCCCAGGTTAGGTTAGGTTAGGGCCGATTAAGGCATCATCAGTGCACATGTGGGCTTCTGACAAAAGAACCGTGATTGACCACTGATTTAGGGGTACCTACAGAATCCTCAATCAACGATATACAACCGAACTTGGTCAATACGAACATTTTTAACTTAAAATTGTCGATACCTCAAACACTATGGTCGGACCCTCAGGCTTCAACTTCAAGTTAACCAAGTCCGACTGTATTTATTTTATTTTTTTTAAAATACAAATTATCTTTTAACTGGTGGATACCTACCTTCTTCGTTCCACCCGCTCTATCCCCTCGTTTGCTATATTATCTTGATAGGCATGGTACAAATTATTATAGTCGCAATAATACAATCAATCGACTGACATGCCCAACAAACCAGCATTTTACCTTACTGTTTTAAGTTAACAATGAACAAAGTCCATTTAGATCTGAATTAGTTTCACTGAATTAACGTTATACCTTAAACCATAGAATAATATACAAATTACACTCGATTAGCTGAATATGGGGTTTTTGTTTATCTGTGATCTGAAATCTGAACCTTTGACCAATATGGAAATAAGTCCGTGACCAACCTGTGGTTATTATTTTATTCTGTGGTTATACGTTTGTGAATTACATCAGTTACGAAAACTTTTACTGCAGCGGTATCCAGGACCACATTCGCTCTATTTAGCTAAACCACACAGTGCCATATGCCACCAAGCCTGACTCTTTGTGTCAATTTTCATTTTATTAATTTATATTTTGACCAAATCCTTGGTAGCGAAAACATATTATAAGAAGATGTCAGCCCACTATTTGTTTTCTCTCTCTGGCCCACTCGCAACATAGACAAAACGCATTTACGCAGAAAAATGTTTTCTATGTTTTTAGTTACCTTAGAGTAAAATCACTCATTACAAAAAAGACACAATAATATTTTTGAAAGAATGACATATCGATTTGTCTAAATATTA
>NW_021758889.1:7210-16675 GCF_005508785.2 Acyrthosiphon pisum
CGTGAAACAACATTAATGATTTATTTAAAAATGAAAGATTCTTTAAAATGTGCTGAATTTTTCTTATGTATTATAGATATATATATAAATGTAATATATATATACCGTAGGAATATTTTAATATGACTTTAGACTTGTATAGTAAGTTGTATGTGCGTAGGCGTATGCAAATAGGTGTGTGGGGTAATGGGGTACAGCTATAAGCACCCCAGGTTTCAAATTAAGACTCCCAATTGGCAATTTCCCAGAGTAATTTATTTCATAAATTACGTATGAATTGAATTGTGGTTTGAATTTTGAATTGTTCATATTAAATTGCTTTAAAAGATAAAATGTATATAATAAATTTAAGTTTTAAAATCAAAATCTTAATCTTGAATAAATTGCTTGTATAACTGTTATCATTTTGGCATTACTGCATTAGGTAATTTATAATAATATTACGTATAAACCATATGTTGACTGTTATGGTATTTATTCAATAAAATGTATATAGAAATGCAAAAAAAAAGAGCTAATATTATATAATATGTTTCTATATAGGCCTAGGGGATTGGAGAACAAATTATTTTAGCACTACTAAACTTTACACAATCACTTCTAATGTGCGCCTATGTATATGTATACCGATGTAAAAACGATAACAAAAAGTTAGAATAACATAAAACTTTAATGAATTTGTAAGCTTAAAATATTTGATCAGGTAACTTGTATTTACTAAACACCCTGTATGCATGTGTATAATATACTATAGGTACACTACGCAGCATAATATGAGATACTATTCGTCTATTCGTATTATGGTATATAGGTAGGTATAGGTTAGGTTATTACTAAAATACAAACAAATTATTATAACGATCGATTACCTAATAATAATGATGAGCAAACGCTAAAAGTATTATATTATTAATAGTTAATACCTATTAAATTTATCAAATACTAAATATCATGTGTTACTAGTTATACCTACTGATAATATATCAATTATCAAGCATCTGAAGCATCAACATAATAATATAGTGTAACACTATTGGTGTTCATATTATGTAATAATTCTACACATGTTGAATAGGTAGGGAGTATAAAGGTATATTATTACTATTAATATAATATCGTATTGCATAAAATTGAATTTGTTTCTTGTCGATCAAGAATTTAGAATTCTAATTGCCCACCTACATAATATTATTTATTAGCGACCCAATACGTACAATTTACCTATTATATCATAATACTATAAATCATTATTAATATGGTAGCCGGTAGGTGCAGTACCTATATCTATAAGTATAGCAGTGGTACAAACTATAAGTACATATTATTATTATATTAATAATTAATATACTAGGTATTCGACCGAATGCCCGATGACCCCGCTGCAATTATAGTCTTTAATAGTTAATCTTTATGATAAATGATAATGATTATTATCCATATGATGTAGGTATTTTCTAAAAAAATCTTGTACAAATGATAAATATAATTCATTAATAAATATATATATTATATACTATATACTTATAAACATAAAGGTATATATATTGAACCATGTTCGTAGTTTGAACCCATAAGTAGGTACCCATGAATAATATTTTTAAATTACAATATAACTAAAAACATTATTCTTAAAAAAATATCTAATTATGATATGTTAATGTTCATGATTTTGATGAATTTTGTAAACTTCAAATGCTTCTAAAAAATATTTTGCATTATATGTATTATTGATATTTTGAAATCGATATAAAAACAGCTTATGGTGAACTTATGAATATTTAGGGAAAATTTCAAGACTACAGTTATTTATTTTTGAATTGTAACAAAAATAACAAAAATTGTTGTACCTATATAATGTTAAAAAATTTAGATACAATATTCTGCAGGTTTACAAAAACAACAAACATCTTGTTGCCAAGTGTTTGGAAAATGTATTATTCGTGTCTGACGTTTGTTTATGTCACAGTAATCACTAATCAGTATTTGTTGCGTCTTGCGAACATTACAAATATGTTTACCTACATTCGTCCATGTAATCTGTTTACTCAACGACTAACGTATGTTATAAAATCAACATGTCAAATAGTGCAGTACACGACAGTAATTCATCCGTTATCCAGAAACTGCACGAACGAAATTATGCAATTGGTTTTTGACGATCTTCGGTCAAATAGACCGAAACCGTTAGATTGTTGCGATTTCAATAGTGTGCCGGTGCACTTAAGGTTTATGTCGTTACCTAACATGGCCGTGGGTGCAAATTCCCTGAGACGATGCACCCGAAATTGGATTACCGTCAGTTACGTCCGTGGAGTTGCCAGTTACCACTGTACCACCGTGTGCCGGATCGTCTATTGCCACCAGGTGCCCCTGTAAAAGATAACGGGATCGAGACGTCGTTATCCGTTGTCTCGTTGTCTTTGCCACGGGTACAAAAGGTAGAAGCCGACGTATGGCTTATGGTAACGGATGCGGTAACCCGCGGTGTCCGTAGTGATAAGTGGATGGAACCGGCGGTAACCGCAGTCACACTTCGACGTCCACTAACTGTTGAGCCGGACCAAGAAATTCCTCAGGCAAATGTTCTGTTGTGGTCCGATTGACCACGCAGACGTATTATAGATGAGTTTATATGGTTTTATTACGATTAATTGGGCACCGGATTTTAGACATCCCATCCCCACACCGTTAAAGCGCTCGTACCGAGTTCGCACCGCACTTTTTTGCAGTAATAAGTTTAATTAAACGTCGCACCTTTTCACTTTTGTATCCGACCACACACATGTTGTGTTCACCGGACGTTCGGACAAACCGTCTGAATTCGTTTACGTCTGCCATCATTTCGAGCTTACGCTAAGTACCTAGTCAGGACAGGTTTTCCGAGCGTATTTAATTATTTACTATGCAGCCGTCGGCTCTTCGCCTCGAGTTTTGTATTTCCACGTCGCGGTCGTCTGTTTTCGCTCATTTACCTTATTAGTACCTTATAGAGCGTTATATTCACTTTGCTTTTTCGCCGTAGTGATGTATCCGACCTCGCCCTGTTTGTGTCATATTAGAAGTTACTGCTGCCCACCGCTAGCACCTTTTTCACCTATAACCATATGAGTTGAAGTTAGTGCAATCTAATTCTAACCCCAAACTGGAGGAATATTTTGTAAAAAATCCATACTTATCTAAATAATTATAAATTATAGTTATGCTACCGTAATAATGTATAAGTAAATTGTATATTATGTAAATTAATTTGAATAAAATTGTGTGTTATGTTATACCTATAATATTTGGTTTTTATTTGATAATATTATTAAGAAATATGCTAACAAGTTATTGTGTAAAACTAATAAATTCAGCTTATGGACACTCTTTTTGACACTCACTATATTGTTCCTAGATAAGCGCATCCTTTTGGCACCATTTGTAGGGCGGCCAAGGTTTGATTTCCTCTTTTTATTTTAATAAAATTCTTCAAAATTAACAACCAAAACTATAGGTAACAATCATAACCAATAGCAACCTAACAATAAACAAAAATATATTATTAATATGTTTATTTTTATCCTAGACAGATGGCGCCCATTTTTGTATTTTTGACATCCAGATACCTTCCCGGTAGATTTTGCTGAAATCATGGGCTTTTTATTATATTTTAATTTTAAAGCGAGTTATGAGTATTATAAAATGTACGAACAATTTACAATTTTAAAATACTAATAGCTTACTTCAAAATTAAAATATAAAAAAACTCTATTAGGTTGCCTGAATGATCTTACCTTTAGATTTTACAAGAGGTCAATTCACTCTAATTTTTAAATTATGGAGCTACATGTGTTCTGCTGAGCGTAAAATTTGCTAAGTTACGTATTTGTAAGACTTATACAACACATGTGGGTATTACGTACTCCTTAAGTTGAAAATCTAAGTATTTTCAGTACTATACAAAAACAAAAAGAAACCTGAAACAGACATAATTGTAAAATCAATAATACTTTCTTCGCTCAAAAATTGTTCCAGGGAATATTCTCATTCCTGTAAAAATGTCTATGTTTTTACTAACAAAATTGTTTTGTTCATAATTGGTGGTGCCACCAACATATTTTACAATATTATGTACTTACATGATTTTCTATTTTTTTATTAATTTGAATTTCACACATGCCTCCAGACTAAGTATTGGGATAGGATTGTGATTAATTACAAAAAATGTGACCACAGCTGAAATATTATTAACTGTACATGTAAGTTTTACTACACCTAAAGGAGTTATTTTAAGCCTACCATAAGCCTCTAGTTTAATAGTTGAGCTCTCAATGCCTACATTTAAATTAAGTAGTTTATACACTTTGTGTGGTAAAAGATTGACTTGCGAGCCCGTGTCTAATTTAAAGTTAACATATATTTTATGATTTTTTTTTACAAAAATAAGTTTACTAAAGTACTTTATAGAACATAAAATAATATACAAATATTAACTTATACAAGCTACACTTAATATACGATAGTTAAAAATATTTATTTTATTTAGATAGTAGGCCATTGACATAATAGCTGAAAGATATAATTTATATTATTCTTATTACTATATTAAGTAAATATTAAATAAATACATTTTATAAGGTTAGGTTGGCAGTATGCTAATAGTTATATTGTGGTGACTTTATATTGTATAGTGATCCTTGCAATATGTTATATTCATTATAATTTATTAATAAATATGAAACATAACTATCTGATCACTAGATCACATGTGTATTTAATTTTTGTCTAACCATTTGGCTATATTATTTCAGGATGTTCTGCAAACAATGTTGCCATCGTTAGATACGATATCGTACAAGCTCTTTAATGTTTATGAATATACTTCAAAAAGGACTAGAGTTTCGGAGTCTAAGTGCGTAAATTATATAATATTTTGTCAAGATCCTGAGATCACGGCAACTAAGTTTGGCAACGCGATTGATAGCAGAGTATTCATAGTGACAATTGGATCCAAATGGCAAATACAAGAATTTTTCAAAAGCCCAGCATCCCAAAATATTATGAACTTATTGATTGCTTCCGCCGGACCAGCCTTACAGGAAAAAAACAAAAATGTAATCAATTAAAATAAATAAAATAATATCTCTGAGAGTTCCATTATTAATAAACACACTGTACATAATTGTTGTTAGATTTATGTGTTAACGATATAATACATTGTTAGTGGCACTGTAGGTACCTATAAAGTATTTAGTCAAAATTAAAAACTATAGTTAGACAGGTACCTACTTTGAAACACATAATATTATATGCTACTTAATTATGCTCATAAATATAAAATATGTATTATTTATTATTTTTAATTTGATAAATGATAACGAATACTCTCTAGTCAGCTCACATTGTTGAAGGTACCTAATAGATATTAACCAATTAACCCATTTTTCAGGTACCTGATTAGTAATACCTACCTGATTCTTATTAAGTATTATAACTTATAAGTATTATTTTACTTAAAAATCTATACATATTAAGACATAGGTACCTAAATTGTACATTAAATCATGTACCATATAATATGTGGTAGAGCTAATATATACTTTTAAACATTTAAAATGTAATAACACAAATGCATTTACAGATTAAGAGCCGTTCTTATCATGTCCTAACCGGAGTTAAGGCTAACCGGCAGAATTCTATCGGTAACACAAAAGAAATTCTGCCAGTTAGCGTTATGAGACACTTATATGATACTACCGAACCGGACATTGTGAGAACGGCCCTGAATTAATTTTACGATTGCACCAATTGTTGTGTATAGTAAATATATTTTATTGTATAAATAACCCTGTATAACGCATTTAACGCCCGATACCTATTCTTATAGGAAGTAGCTGATATCAAATTATATACACATGAAATGTACATAGATGGCTTAGGAAGTAGCGCCCAAACAATTTTAACCACGTGGAAACTGAATAAATTTACGAGACCGGAGGTTGACTTGTACCCGGTCAAATTAGTTAATGGATTTCGGGGACATCGATTTATTTTGTCTGCCATTGAAAACCCGCCATTAGTATTTCGGAGGTACCTGCAGTTAACTATATTTTAAAAAAATAAGATTTTTTGGGCGAATAATGTGTTTTGATCTTATAATGTGTACCTATTATATTTAGTCCACTTAGCGTCGACAAAGTTTTGACTCAAGAACAATCCACGTCGTGGGACGGGGTCGAAATTCGATTGTTACAAATAATCTCGCGAGTATTGAATTTTACATTGGGAATACACGATGCAACTTTTTCAAAATCCAGGTAAATCTAGAACAGTAATATTATTGCTTATTAGTTATTACATTTAAAATCTTTTAAATAATATTGTTTCTTAAGTTTAAATAAAGAATGGTAAATTAGGTACAGTAGATAATATCATATTTAATTTATGAAATTATCTTATACATTTATAATTATAATTGCTAATTAGTGCCCGCATGGACTAGTACTTATGATATATAATATAATTAGGTATATGAATCTTCCTAGTGTCTTTGATCAGATACCATTTTTGTTTCTTTACATTATACACAGCACGCACTATATATAGATTTTGCTAGGGGAGGGGAGGCTTACAAATTTCCCTACTGCTACCACAGTAAACTTTAGCACTACTATTATATCGTTCGAAAATATATCTCTCTCCTATTTGTGTCAAATTCTTTGATTTTAAAATTTTAAAATACCTATTGTATAATGATTCTAATGTAATTTTATTATATTTTATTTAACTATATTATTTCATATATTTTTATCACTCTTTCTTAATAATTTATCAAAACAGTATATAATTTAATTCATAAGCTTATTTTTTTTTTTCATTAGAGGCGAAGGTGACGATCGGATCATTGGAGATCTAGTGGCCTCCAAAGCTGATATCGGAATTTCAGGTTTATACATGACCAACGCTCGTTATTCGTTGGTCGATTTTTCTCCTGTTATTTTGCAAGATTGTGGGACATTCGTATCTTTGGGATCATTTGCTCTGTCCAAGTAAACGAATATTAAATAATGACATTATTGCTCCTCGCCATTCGGTATATACAATCCAAACGGAAATATCTACTATATATTTCTTAATTCTAACTTTCTTAGAAAAAAAATTGGTGTGCAGTAAAGTAAAACTCGCTTCAGAGTTCAGGCGCTCTTTAAGGGGCCATCTCTCTAGAGCGTCATTAGCGGGAAAGCGTCTTATGCGAGAATTGAAAAAAAAATAAGTGATTCCAATTTCGAATTTATTATTATTTTTACTATTGAATATAATTGTATCCACTGAATTCGGTTATGCTGAGACGTACGAAAATCGTGTAGTTGTCGAGCATGTCCTTGTAATGGATGTGTTATATTTGAAGTCAATAATAAATCATTGTTACGAAAAACGGATTGACCTCTCAAAAGTACCAAAGAGGTACTACTTTCCTATCAGGGAAGATGCTGATGTCGAAAATCGAAGTATTTTAACTACTCCAAATGTAGATGATAGACTGCAGAAAAAATACACATCATGTAAATACAATACATTTATTCATTTGCTACGCCCAGAATCTAAAAGATAATATATTAGCATCTTACAAAAAAATTAAAATAGGTTCTATTACTACAACCAAAAATAAAAAACAATTATTTTTCCATTTTTTTTTTTAAACATCAAATCATAGCGAACAGTTATAATTTTGTATAAACTATTCAAAGTTCAAACTATATACAGAAATATTAACCACAAAAATTAAATTGCAGAATACGTGTGTGTTTGATTAGACATTGTCGGGGGTCGAACTTCACAAAATTACTAGGTTTTACTAGTAAGTTTAATCAGGGCGGACCAGGCACCGGCCAATTTAAACTATTGATCATCCTTATTTAGCGTATTATTATTTATTACTTTATTAAGTAAGAGCCTTACATTAAAATTCTGAGTAGGTACCGGATATCTGAACTGTCGTTGTTATAGGTATAGGGCGATATTCGGTCCATTTCACTGGAGCATTTGGGTTATGGTGGTGATCACTTATATGGTGGCTATATTTCCCATAGCGTTCACAAATAACCGTAATGTGGGAACGCTGTGCAAGAGTCCCAAACAGCTGGAAAGCATGTGCTGTTATATGTTCGGGACATACACGAATCTGTTCACATTTAAAGACGTCAAGTCTTGGACCAATACCAAAATGGGATCAACCAGACTCTTTATTGGTAAGTAAAACAGAAATTTGTTACAGCCGTTGCTGATTCGTTATTAGCCATCAGGCTATGTACCTATATATATTATTGATTGCATTACTTATTTATTATTATGTTTAAATTTTATTTAAATGGTAAATTTATCATACTAATATTATTACTAATTACTATTATGCGACTATTGTTTGTTCTAGGAACGTATTGGATTTTTACGATTATTATTACGACGGCCTACACTAGTTCGATAATAGCATTCATAACATTACCAGAACAACCGGTGATAGTGGATAAATCATACCAATTGGTCGATCAAGGCTACAGAGTAATGACATTAGGTAATTGCAGTCTTGTTAAGTATTTTAATGAATTAAATTAAAAATATTCAAATTCTTTTTTGAATACTATTATTTTAAATAGGTATTTTTTAAAAAAAGTAATTAACATAGCCCTACGCCCCAACGTAAGTATTTTGAATTTTTTTATTCATTCAAAAAATACTTTTTTTAAGGAACTAAAACGTTTTATATTTGTGACAAAACTAATTATATAAATATAATATTAGTATCGGTAATTATTGTTAAGTACTAACGTTATCACATTTTGTTATTGTGGTACCTACTACTATGAAGTATAAATACCTACCAGTGGGTACTATATCCCCCCCCCCCCCCGAGACCAAATTGTATAAGCAATACAACATATTATCTATAATAATATGAATGTCTATTAAAGTCTTTACATCTCCCCCCCCCTGAGAAAAAATCCTAGATATGCTATTGATAAATATGTTCAACACTTATTTGTATAGGTATTTAATATGTTGATGTATTAACTATATTCAATAAACCCATTTATTCAAATACGTATTCTGAATACAAAATAAAGTATTCTTTAAAAAACTGGGTAATAGATAATAATAAAAAGAATTTAGCAACTAAATTAACTTCCCATATTTCTTACAAATAACTGCGATGGGACTGGGGCATGTATTCCTATCGGTTTATGGTTCATTATCCGCATTCAAGAAAAGTTTAGAAAGACTAAACAAATTAACTACTAATTAGTTATTAGTTATTAGTCTTAAAAAATTTACACTAAAAGATATAAGAAAAAATAAACTATTATTTTAGTTTTATTTTAAAATAATGATTGTCTAACTATAATTATAAAAGCATGTAAGTGGATGTCGCTCTGCTGTACAGTAGGTTATATGTGGGTCAATGTATAATGGATTTATTAAACTTGAATT
>NW_021758890.1:0-802 GCF_005508785.2 Acyrthosiphon pisum
TTTGAACCAGTTCACTCAGTGCAATTATCACAGCTGCTAGCTAAACAAAAATGGCAGTATTCTATAGCGGAAATCAAATAGTATTTTTAATTAGAATTCCATTAATTACAGAATTAGAATTAACCTTGTATAAAATTTTACCTATTCCGCATCAAATCACAACAAGGAAAAACGGAACTATCGATAATAAACATAGTATAATATTAAAACCAGAATACCAATATGTAGGCATAACCAAAAATCGTAGACAATATACCACGTTCACCGAAACTCAGTTACTTCACTGTACGGAAACGGATCTATTTACAATTTGCCCAGAATTTCAACCTGTACAATACGAATCGAAAAATCAACCTTGCGAAGTTTCTTTATTTAAAAATCCGGATAGATTACCACAAACATGTGAAGCAGGTGTAATAGTATTAACAAAAAATATATTTCATAAATTAAAGTACGCTAACACATGGATTTTCACAACAAATAATGAAACATTAACGATAGCATGCCAAAAACTCAAAGACCCATATATAGTAAAATTAAGAAAACAAGGTTTGATCAGGTTAAATCAGGACTGCAGGGCTTACGCAGAAAATATCATATTAAATCCGACGAGGGATATGAAATCAAGATATTACGTTAATTTCATACCAAAAATAGGGGTGGGTAAGCTGTTCCAACATATTCCGAACACGATAGGCGATCTAAATTTACCTAATAAAAAATTCAAACACGATTCGCATAAGCTGGACGACGTACATCAAATTGCTCATTCATTAGACGAAGTCCAGGACATGATCAATAC
>NW_021758890.1:1287-2249 GCF_005508785.2 Acyrthosiphon pisum
CAGGGGTATGGCACACTAATAAAACATTTCTGAATTTTCTAAGCAACACTTTTAGCAGTATATGAACTAATTTAAATTTTAATATTATTATTCTTTTATTACGTTTAGAACACGAAACGCTCTCTGAGAAGTAAATGGGGCGACCAAAATTATATAGTCAGTTTGATTACAAAAATACAGGCTACAGCTCGTGACGTATGCAGTTCAGGGGTAGATTGTATTTTTGTATTTCAAGTGGACGAAAAGTACAGGCACAATTCGAGGCCGGCTGAAATATGAGAGACACCTTTGTTAACTTTGGATGCTTGAAAAAGTTACGAAGTGTGTGTCTGGTAGTTCAGATGGAACTAAAATCGCAATATAGGAAATAAACTAAATCGTTTAAATTAGGCTATATGGCGTGACAACTTTATTTTTATACGGGTTGTCCTCCCGTATAGTCTACGTTTAATTGAATAAAAAATCAGCGCGTAAGATATAGAGTGTGTTTGAAATCAAAACAATTAAAATACGATATCACTAATAGCATAGGATTCGGATAATAGTATATATGAAAAAAGAAAAAAAGAAAGGGGAATAAAATAAATTAAATAACATAGAGTTTTCATAACTATCGACATAATACTTTTAAATTAACAAAAAAAAATATATTAGTAAGATAGCATAAGGAACTGACCTTAAGTCAACAATATATTATAATAAGGTTAACTATATTTTATATAATTAATCACACTATATTATGAGTGAAATGAGTGTATACCAATTAACAATAATTATAAGAACATTTATCATGTTATTAACAAAAAAAAAAAGAGAGAGATTTTACTCCATTTATTATTGTGTTAAGAAATAATTTAAATAACATAGAACTAACACAAAAAAAAAAAAAGAATTTATAATAATAAATAAATAATTAATAATAGATATATGTATATGTATTGAAATAGTTTTCATTGAATTAA